>NW_006434369.1:197218-215995 GCF_000325575.1 Pteropus alecto
TGACATCTCACAAACAAGCATCCTCAAGTTGTGTATGCACCCCAGGGTCAGGCAGCTGGGATGCTGCGAATTTTTTTACAGAAGTCAACTTGGCAGTATTGTAAAAGCAGTTCCCTCTGGTTAGTAAACATATTCAAGAGTGCTCACACCTGCCTGCTCAGGTCTTTTCCTTATGGGCTTGTGAAGGTCAACAGGACGGGCAAGTACAGCCCATCTCCTCACACCCTTTGACAGCTTGAAAAAACATGCCAAGAGTGGCCGTCAACATTTTCTTCAAACCACCAGTGAGTCTTGACACAAATGAAAGATTTTTCTTCTGAGCAATTACTCATGGAAAAAAAAAAAAATCCCATATAAAATGATTATATTCCCGAATAATTTCCAGACCATTTGTGAACTTAGGTTCTAGTTACCTTTCTTTCTCTTTCTTTCTCTTTCTTTCTTTCTTTCTTTCTTTCTTTCTTTCTTTCTTTCTTTCTTTCTTTCTTTCTTTCTTTCTTCCTTCCTTCCTTCCTTCCTTCCTTCTTTCTCTCTCTTTCTCTCTCTCTTTCTCTCTTTTTTTTCTCTCTCTCTCTCTTTCTCTCTTTCTCACTCTCTTCCTTCTTCTTTCTTTTCTTTTTTCTAAATTATTGTAACTGCCCACTTCCATTCCCAAGCAACAGACAGAAACTTTATCTGATTCATAGAATAATTCCTTCTTGAACACATGAAGTAACATTTCTAGTTCTGCCACTAGATCTGTCAGTTTTGGAACACCTTTGAATTAATTGAGGCTTTGTGCTCCCACCTATAAAATGGATTATACAATAAATTATAAATATAGCTGCTGTCAATGAGGATTACACAAAATTATTTATTACTAGATAGAGAAATTAATATATATATATATTATTAAGAATTGTGATGGTAATTACAAGCTTAATTCTCAGAAACATAATGATCCCAAAGAAAAATAACATTGCAAACAGAGGAATTGAAATGTATTCTGGATTTTAAGAGAAATTTTGATAGGAAAAGCAATTTGCCATTGACGAAACAACATTGACCATTTTAGAAAATATTATTAAAAATAGCTGGGAAGATTGAATCTAAAGAAAATTAGTAAAGTTGTGATTGACACACAGTCTCTGGAATTAGACCACCTGTACTCATATGCTGGTTCAGTATTTATTTGTCATGCCATCTTGAACAATTTACTCCACTACTTTGTTCTTCAGTATCCTCATAGGGTTGTTGTGAGGTTAATAAATGAATTAATATATAAACTCCTTAGAATAGTGCCTGGCACATATATATTTGATGGTTTATTTGACATGTCCACTTCGCTAGGCTATAGTTGTCAGTTATTCATCTAAAAACTAATCTTGGTATTGCTGGAGAGTCTTTGGCAGATATGATTAAAGTCCATAATCAGTTGATTTTAATTAAGGAATATAATATGGCATGCCTGATTCAATCAGTATATGCCTCAAAAGCAGAACTGAGGCTTTCCTGAAGAATTTTCACCAGCAAAATTTCAACTTCTGCACATGCCCAAGAGTTCAAGCCTGCCTTTCCAAAGAACATGCCCTGCAGATTTCAGATGTGCCTAGCCAGCCCACACAATTACATTCCTTACAATAAATCTCTTAATATATATTTTCTACTGGTTCTGTTTTTCTGATTGAACCCTTACTAATACATATATATGGCACCATAACATAAAGCATTAAAAAAAAATTCCTGGTTATTTTAGGTTAGCAGTTTACCCATGTTGACAAGAGAAAGAACTGAAGTTTACTCAGGAATTAAGGAATAGGGAAGCAGTTAAAAAATATTTGAAGGGCAGGTAGTTTCTGGATTCTGAGAGTTCCTAAGTTCTTATTCCACTACAAGACCCAGAAATAGACCCCCATTTTCTTCAGTCAGTGCTGCGCTCACCTGCACTCATCCTTCCTACAACTGAGGTCTTCTGGAGAGAAGGGATTATTCCTCATGGCACCTGAGTATATTCATGACTGAAAAACGTGGGGCAGTGTTCAGGAACAGACAGCTACTAAGGAAAACAGTCCAGATGTTTCTCAAAAAATTAAAAATAGAACTACCTTATGATCTAGCAATTCTATTTCTGGGTATTTATCCAAAGAAAACCAAAACACTAATTCAAAAAAATATATGCACCCCTGTGTTCACTGCAGTGCCATTTACAATAGTCAAAATATGGAAGCAACTAAGTGCCCATCAATAGACAACTGGATAAAATAGTGGTACATAAATACAGTGGACTATTACTCAGCCATAAAAAAGAAATCTTTCCGTTCGCGACAACATAGATGACCTAGAGGGTATTATGCTAAGTGAGATAAGTCAAAGAAAGAAAATTGCCATATGATTGCACTATATGTGGAATCTAAGGAACAAAATAAACAAACAACAAAACAGAAATAGACTCATAGATACAGAGAACAAACTGGTGATTGCCAGATTGGAGGGTGGGGGTGGGGGAGTGGCTGGGTGAAAAAGGTGAGGGGATTAAAAAGTATGAATTGGTAATTACAAAATAGTTGTGCGGACGTAAACTACAGCATAGGGAATATAGTAAAAAACGAAAGTCAGATGGTTCTTTACAAATTAAAAAGTGTCTATTTTTTTCCATTTAACATAACTGACTTAATTGTTGAGACTTTAAAATTCGTGAGGAGAAAATTTCATTTCACTTCATCATACAAATGGTCAGTTACAACTTGGGTATGGATGGCATGAGAGTCCAGGGTGTGTCAACAATTTGAAATTTAGAAAAGATAATCCTTGAATCCACCAGGGCATTGAAATAATGGACTCTGTAAGTAGAGATGGGGCCATTTTCCAAGTTGGTCAAATGTGAGAGAAGGGAAGTATGACTTGGTGGCTAGTTTGATTTTGCTATGCTCTTTATGTGTGTGTATTGGGGGAGAGGGAAGTGATGAGCAGGTGGTGGGGTGTGAGGGGTGCACATTGCATTCTGTCCTCTATCAACAGTCACTTTATTTCCTTCACTTGGTTTTTTTTTATGTGCTCAGCATTTCTTTATATTAATGTGTTTTCCCCACTAATTACACTTGCTGATAATTGATTCAATACTGTTCCTCCACAGAGGACAAGGGGAGAGACGAAGTGGACACTTGAGGTTTTTCTCAGACCTACACTTATATTTGTGCAAATGGATTAAAGATATATGTAAATATTTTCTCCATTGTGCCCCCATTTTGTTTACATTGTTAAACTATTTTTGCATAAATGATGGAATTATAATAAAGTATTAAATATGACAACGTATTATAGACTACACCTAAAAATAAAGCAAATTGATATGTGTTTACATAAAATCATTTATAGCAATCCTAGGGCAAATGATAGAATCAGCCTGTTCATCCTAGGACTCCTCCTCTCTACCCTTCTAACCTCTCAGACCATTTCAACTATTAACACTTTACCCCAGGACATGATTATAGAAGAGTAGTTACAAGGCATTTGTGCAATAATGTAAATTAATCACTATGTTATGAGTTGGAAAGAAGCAATTTTTAAGTCTTCCCTTTGACCATACAGTTTCATACATTAGTCTATGTGTACGCAAGGATGAAGTAATGGGAAGGAAGGCCCTTTAATTTTCAAGCAGGAGAGATTATTACCAGCCCCTTGGGTACAGTAGCTATATTGAGATGGAAAGAGTACTGAAATCATACTTAGAAGACCTGAATTTAAGTCATGACCTGATACATAATAAACATGTGCCTGTGAGTGAGCCATTCACACCCCGAGTTTCAGGTTCATGGTCTGTAAAATGGAGGTCATAGTACCTACTTTGCAGAGTTGTTTTGAAATCCTAAAATGATCATTTACTTGAACATTCTTTGTAAGTCACAAGCCCACTGTAAATGGAAAGACTTATTTTCTCCCTCATAAACACATTGACATCTTCTTTTAGTCCCCCAGGTCGGGCTTCCAGCCAAGAACATTCTGTCCAAAGTGCTAGAAATTATAAGAGCTGATACTTATTTAGTCCTTAAGTGCCAGGCATCGTTCCAGACACTTTAGTGGAATAACTCATTTAATTAATACAACCACCTTATCAGGTAGGTACTATTAGTATCATCACCACCCACATTTTTCAAAGAAGGAAACTGAAGCTCAGAAACATTAACTTATCTACATTGACGCAGCTAGTAAGTGATTTGAATCCAAGTGAATTGGTTTAAGAGCAGAATTATAATAATTCTGCTCTACCACAATGAGTATCAAGCCTGTATAATGAGGTTTTACCATGATTTAAAGATATTCAATTCTTTTGTAAAAAATAAGAAAAACAAATTAGGAGGATAAATGAATAAGTAAAGTAACTTGGAAGATATGTTGGACATAGATAAATTAAGTAAGCCTATGTATGCTGAAGATGGACAGAGAGGGATGCAAGGACCAAGGAGGTAATAAACATTTATGAGGTCGTAAATCAGCCACCCATGGGTGACACTCATTCTGACCCCAAGTGCCCTCTGTCTGAGAAATACAGATAAATTACAGCTGCTCATCAGGCTAATTGGCAAGGTACAGCTATTGGCCAAATGGACTTGCTCCGTGTCTTTTGGAAAGTGCAAGTGAGTGATGGCTCCAGGCATCTTCCATTCACTGAGCTGCTCTTCTCCTTGCAACTTCATCCACAAGGAAGTCTGATGTGGCAGAGAGACAGGACATATAAACATTGGCTGCCCAGGATTCAGGAGGGTGGCCCTTTTGTCTTATTTGCACACTACCCCAAGATTATTAACTTGCTATTTCTTCTCCTTGCTCATACTGTGTGTTTTAAATTGATTTAATATACTGTGTGATAATTTAGTCTATAAGTCTTTCTGTTCTGTGACCTTGGACACAACATCATGCAAGATAGTGTACCTGGAGGTTACTCAGGAGATAATTTTATGCAGGCCACCCTAAATTTCACCGTAGTCAATAATTTCAAACTCTTCCATCAAAAAGCATCTATCTTGTTACTAGTAAGTAGTGAAAAATCATTTTTAATTTATTATAACACTCTGTTCTTTAGTTGCTCACTGATAATGAAAATTAAGCTGGTAATGGATGTAATGGTTTTTCATATTTATCGCATATGTGATGTTCCAGGATGTGCTTAGCTGCTTGCATGTACCATCTCATTTAATCTTCGCAATAACCCATTAGCTGGTTATTATCATTATCCTAATTTTGAATGGGAAACTTCAAAATTATTAAGTAGTTAAGAATTTAAAATAGTTCATTATTAAGTTATATAATTATTAAATTGCTGAGCAGAGATTCAAACCTAGCTCTGACTCCTGAGTTGCCCATTTTACCATTGTTTATTGGTATTAATAGACCTAACTTCTCCACATTTAAGGAGAAGATCAGGAAAAGACCCAAGGAACCCACAAATTTAAATGACATCCTTTGATAATCAACAGTTGACAGCATATAATACTTATCTGAACACTTGAAAAAATATATGTGAGAGCCTTGGAAGAAAATACATTTTAAATAACTATGTGAAAGCACTTAAAAATGGGTACATTTTACATACTGAGTGCTGAGAGCAATAACCTTGGGAAAGTAACATGAGGGGCAATAAAAAAAGCCTTTCAATTTTTATTTTTGCAATTCTATATTATTGAAATTTTATGTGCCTATATAATTTGATGTCATTTTTGAAACAATAAACAAGAGGAGAGAGATACTGTTTGCATCTCCAAATATGACGCTGGAGGACCAGAGCAAATTTACCATAATATTAATGAATCTTTAGCTTCTGGGCCCCTTCCCAGACCTTGTTCTTAATTTTCTATTTGTCATTTTGTATGTTTCCAGAGTCACAAAATATGAAATTGCCCTATGAAGATATATGCAGTAACAGAGAAATACCAAAATATAAAATACTAAGTTAAAGTATCTTGTTTAATATCACCATCAAGTAGAGCCGAGACAAAGTGCTAGTAAATTTAAAAGTAATTTTAAATAACCGTGAATAAAATTTTAAATAATTTAAAAATAATTTTAAAAAATTGAAATAATTTAAAATGAAAGTTAAAAAGCAGCACGCTTCCTGTTCTTTGTTTCCTTTCTCTGTGTCTTTTTATTTCCTCTTTCCTCTAAATATGTCTGCTTCTTTACAGAAGTCTGAAAAGATGGCAAGGTAATTTCAGCAGGGAATTTTATGCAGATGCAGTATTTATGATGGTAGTCCTGGGGAGAGTCTGTGATTAATGATCATATATAACTTGGTTCAATATATATATTTTTAAAGTAGTCTTCCTTATTGGCAGCGGTGCACTACAAAGGGGAATATACATGGCAGGATCTCTTAAATTCGAAGACGTAGACCAATGGGTCAGTTGGGTGTTGTTTATAACCTCTAAGATCAATGGCTTTGAAGGTCATATGTGGTACACATTTATTTAGCCTGCCAGTAGCAAGCCTGTTTCCTGGATATGTTAACAACATTTCTAACATTAACTATTTTCTTTACCTGGCCTTGGATGCTATTTATTTTTCCAAACAACTATTCGAAGACAAATTCGCCATACCCATTAGATCATAGGGACATTCAGCTACAATTCCCAGCTTCTTCTCTTTAGAAATTAGCCAAGAACTCACTTGACTGGGAGGATAATTATGTATCAGAAGCAGCAACAGGAACAACCATAAAAATAAGAAACTCATCTAAGTGAGGTTATTAGAGAAGCACGTTAGAATCACATCACCTCTCAACATCTTTTAATTTTATAGTTTGTTTTTTCCAGATTCCTTTCACTGCAAGGTTTTTGCTTGCCTTGAGAGGCCTTGTCAGTGATTCTAAATATTGACTGCACTTTAAAACTACTTGGGGAAATTTTTTAAAATATTATGTCAGGCCCATATCTCTAGAGACCTCATTTAGTCGATAAAGCCCAAGCACTGGTATTTTTTAAAGCTTCCTAGAGGATTTTGAGGTGTACCAGGTAGAAGATACTCCTCTGTGCCCTGATTGATTCTATTACTCCGCACAGCCAAAGATCTGCCGTGCATTTTAGCACTTGAGTTGACCTTCTCTTCTTCCCTCTTCTTTTACTCTGCCTTATAGTAATCTTCTCTTATGCTCTCATTCATTCATTCATTCATTCAT
This sequence comes from Pteropus alecto, assembly GCF_000325575.1. Lineage (NCBI taxonomy): Eukaryota > Metazoa > Chordata > Mammalia > Chiroptera > Pteropodidae > Pteropus > Pteropus alecto. The sequence goes on from NW_006434369.1 coordinate 204,366, forward strand.
TCACTCATTCCTTTAAGAAACACTTACCATGCATGTACTAGGTACTGATACTGGGTTATTATTGGAGATACAAAATGTAATAATGAAAATACAGGCATTGTCTTTGAAAAATGTGAGTTTTTCAGATAGATAATAAGATGATTTACTCTCCTGATTTGAAGAGCATGTGGGTTGGTTTCACTGGGTATGAAACTTTTAGGGCTAAAACCAGGAAAGTCCTGGACAATAAAGAAGTAACATTTAAAAATATATATTATCATCTGTCCTCAAGTTCACAGAGGATAAGGGTCAGATTGGATCACAGTGCCTAGTTAAGCTTGAATTTTAAATATTTTTTTAGTGTAAATATGTCTTATGTAATTTTTTCCCCTAAATCTTATAACCCTAATAGAGGATGCATTCTCATTTTAAATTCCAGCTCATCTAATAGTGAAGTAGCAACTCCCCAAAAAGATATGTCCCCTTGTCATCATGATATTTTATAGGGTTCAGTCTGTTGGTCACATGGACGTCAAATGAGCTACATATGCCTATTTTGGATAGAGATATAAACTGAGCCAAATAGCCACCTGTAAAAATTTATGAGATGTTACCAACGATCCCAGGTAGTCAAACTCTGGTAGTTTGCACTGAACAGGAGAATTACCCGACTCAGCATATTATTCTGATATTGGTGAGCTGCTGAATGGCATACGAACATGAAGTAAAACCTAGTAATTGCATGCATATCAGTAAAATCTGAGGGAAATTCAGAAAATATTATTTTGGGCTCATTATCAAGTACTGGCTGTTTGTAATTTATAACATTTTAAATTAAAATAGTGACCAACGAATGCTTGGATACTTCGTGATTCTTTTAGAGTTGTAGTCTACCCCTAGCATGTCTATTTTCATTTTAACTGATGGTTCCTCTCGAAGTACCTACACCAGGGCATGCAGTTAGGGAAGGCTAGGGCCCTAATATTCTGAATGCCTTTCTTGAAGTTTATGTCATGTTATGAAATATGTCTTTGTGGTAGTTTGCTAACAACCTCTTGTCCTTCTTATTTATTCCTATGTATTCGACTTTGTTCCTTCAACCTTCCAGAAGAAAGTCTATTGATTATGCTACTCCCTTACTTAACACATTTCATTAACCAAATCTGCCCCTAATATTTGCAGGGCTTGGGGCAAGAGTACAAATAGAAATCTACTTACATATAGCTATATATATAAAAGTTATAAATCAGTTTAACAAACTGATAAAGAGAATATGTTCTCCTGTGAGAAATATGCCTTTTTGTTCACAAAATATAAACATATATGTAAAGGTATGGTTTTTATACCAATGAAGTCAAAATATAGTGAAAACAACTAAATCATATTATTGTGCATGTCTGAGTGTTCTGATATAGTTTGATGATGTTAGGATGGCTAAAAAAAGGCATGACATATATAGCTTATTATATATTTCTTCTGTAATATTCATCTTAGCAAAATCATTAATTATGTTACTTTAATCAAGATTTTTACATAATTTATGTTTTAGTGACAATAATCATCCAAAAATTAAAAATATTAAAAGTCTACAAAATTATTACTAATGGACACATTTTCATCAAAGATGTATAGTCGAGTAAATGCAAAAAATGAATAGCGAAAATTATTTTTCATGTGTTTTCAAAAAAAACTTTTCTCCAAAAAGCTCAAAATTACCCATAAAATTAAAAGGCAAAGTCATATTATAATAAACGATTATCAAAATATTAAATAAAGTATTTTAAAATAAAGCCTTCACCGTCATGGAAGAGTTTTCCCACCAGGTACTGGACGGGGAGAAGTCACCAGAAAAAAGCAAATCAAGGAGTTAAAAGCCCCAGTCAATTGTCAGACAGAGGGAGGTCCAAGTGATTCAGGTGAGCCCAGGTGAGCCCGGACCCCAAACAAGTCACCAGCTGAATGCAGCCTCTGAGAGAACCAAGGCAGGATAAACAAAAGAACCAGTCAGCCAATACACCGAATTATAAGAAATAATACTTATTATTAGGAATCTGAGACAGTATTATTCCCACTTACAAACACAGACGAAAGAACGAATAAAACTGTTGCCCAGTGTAATATTGTCACTTCACACAGGAGTTATGATTTTAAACAAAATCTCCGTAATTCTTGGACGTGGTTCCATAGTGTAGTGGTTAGCACATCTGCTTTACACAGAGAAGGTCCTGGATTTGTGCCCCTATGGAGCCATGGTGCATGGTCTATAGCCATACCATTGTGAACAAGCCTGATGTCTGATCTTGGAAGCTAAGCAGGGTCGGGCCTAGTTAATACTTGGATGGGAGACCATCTAGAAAGACCAAGTATAATAGGCATAAATAATTTAAAAAAAAAAGATCTCTGTAATTCTTGTCTGTTTCTGCTATTTCTTAGGAAGCTGCAGAGAATCATCTGGAAATTGAGGAAAACTGTAGTCAAATCTGGATTATTGCTTTGGCTCATAAATTTTATCTGTCAGGTAAAGTTTGTCTTCACTTTTAGATTCTTTGACTCTTGTGGAGAAGCACAAAATTAAAGGCAATTTTTTTATTCGGCACTGAGTTAATGAAGGCATGAATATATGTCAAATGAACTAAATAAGGTGATATGAGGTAGTGTTTAGCCAGATCCCTGATACTAACATAAACATAATTTCATGTTCTAGCTGCTCACATATAGACCTGACCAAAAATTAGAATTCATTATATTCGGTGAAACTGTATGCATCTGGTTTTATAAAATTTATTATCTGAGGGATCATCATTTATCAAGCATATCAAATTAACAGATACTTATTGAGCTCATGCTGGTCATGAGGCTCTATGTTGGATGTTGTATCATATATTCCTTCTGAAAAACCACTGTGGATGGCCTGCTAGTACCTGGCTCAGATTTCTGAAATGATATAGATATTCTTTGGTGATAATAATGAATGAATGAAGACTCTGGATTAATTGTGTACAATTGAGGGAATAGAAAGTATTGGTCATCCATATGGAAAGCTAATTTTTATCTTATATTCTTTAGTTGTTAGAATGTTTCTTACATTATACATATATTCTTTTATTAAAAAACAATTTTGAAAAGCACATGTGCTCAGAAGTTAATATATTTAAGACAACATGGGCATATATTTTTAATTTTTGTTGTGTGACCATTTACTTATATTATTTAACATGCATGCTTTCTTTTTTGTATTGTTTACTCTGGCTGCCATAACAAAATACCACAAACTGGGTGGCTTAAACAACAGAAAAGTATTTCCTCACAGTTCTGGAGGCTGAGAAGTCCAAGATGAAAGTGTTGGCAGGTTTGGTTTCTCCTGTGACCTCTCTCCTTGGCTTGCAGATGGCCACCTTCTATTTGTGTCCTCACATGGTCTTTTTTGCTGGGCATGCTCATTCCCCTGTGTCTCTTTATGTGTCCTAATATTTTCTTCTTATAAGGATACCAGTCATATTGGATTAGGACCCATCCATATGACCTCATTTAATCTTAAAATACCTCTTTAAAGGCCCTATCTTCAAATATAGTCATTCTGAATTATTGAGGGTTAGCGTTTCGACATATAAATTTGGGAGTATGAGAACACAATTCAACCTATAACAATTTTCCTCACCTTATTTATAACAACATAATATGTAAAACCTTTTATGTTATTATTAAACAGTATTTTATATCTTTTCCACATTAGATAAATATTTTACACTTATTTATTCGATTAATTTATAATATAAAATAATAATTTATACTTAACATTTATTTATTGTTTACTATCAGGTGTAGCACTAATTATTTTATTTGAATTATGACATGTAAGCCTCATATCAACAATATGAGCTATGTAGTGCTATTATTCCTTCTGCACTGGTGAGAAAACAGATTTTAGAGATGTTCCTTGACTTGCCAAGTTCGTGACTGGTAAGTGGAGAAACAGTACAGTTCAGTCCCCTTGCCTGCAAAACAGCTTTGTGAAATGAGTATTGCAGGTACTCTGCAATTTGTTGGGGAAGTGAGTAGTTCTCTTATCAGGTTTTGAACTTCTATATAGAAGCTCCATTTAGTCATCTTTGTATTTCTAGCTTTTTAGCTTGGTGCCTGGCAAATAGTTGGTGCTTAATACACTATTGACTTGACCCTATTAAAAACAAAAGGAAATAATAGATAAGTAACTGCAGTATATTCGACCTGATATTGCAAAGCTGGCCTAAGGAGTTTACTGGAGCATACCAGTAAACATTTTTGTGAACTTGAAAGCTGGGCGCTTCATATATGTGTGAATTAAACCAAATTAAGAAATTGAAAGGTTTGCCTAAGGTCACCAGTAAATTGGTGATAGATTAAAAAACTAAAACTTTATTCTATTACTGGTCCAGTTTCTTTAGTTTATACCTAAGTGCTCCATTTAAGAAAGAAACAATTCAACCTATAACAGCTAAAGTATGTAAGAGATATAGGGAAACATATAGTTCATATTCTTTTAAAAATGCTTTTTAGAGTTCCCTCAAAAAGAGAACTCCAACTCACAGCTTTTCTGTCAATGAGATATTTATTTAATAACTCAGAGCCAGTTTGAAGTTAAGAGAATTTAGTGTTATTTTCCAAATAGCCCATAGCATTTTAAAATTTATAGGGCAAGCAATTAATACTCTATCTGCCTGCATACTTTAAGATCACAATTAACCTATGCATTGCTAGACATTTCTCCTGTAACACTTACCCATGTGTCTCCACATTTGGGCAGTTTCAGCTTTAGTTTTGAATGAAAAGCCCTGGGGTCTCAGTGTGCTTCCATTAGAATCCAATTGATTGTTGTTTCCTTCCTTCAGCCATCTGGTTACAACTGTGAATAAATGGGAAGTGCTTTTGCTTTATCAAAGCACAGTAAGATGAAATCCTAAGCACTTCAAACGGTTCCTAGTTTTTCACCTAGAAATCAAATGCGATCCTGTTACTTTTTTTTTTTTTTTTGCCCCTTTTCTTGTAGCCATGATCTGGGTTGTCTTAACAGGGCTTCTTTGAATTTCCTTCCTGTAAAAAAGAGGATAGAGGCTGTTTACTGCTAATTTCTTAAACACTTTTTGTACTCAAATAATCACATAGGCATTTTACCTAATTTTAAATAGGTGTTTTCAGTGCATACACCTACTCATGACATACATATTTACTTTCTTCTATTAAGTTTTATGGTACATGTAAAATCTGCCATTTCCTCCATATATTATTTTAAAGAAATATTTTTATCTTTTTCACCATTAAATTTATCAGTGATGTGGAGACAGTAAGTGCAAATAGTTTCGGAGATAACCTGGGAAAATTAATGCCAGTTTGGAGAGAAGTTTGAGTGTCTGCTAAAAGATTTTATAATTGATATTATTTTTTTTCCATTAACAGACTGGAGAAAGTAATAGAATAAAATTTAACTGAACAAGGTCCAAGCCTCATGCTCAACTATTCAAGCATAATTCTGTTTCAATACAGATGCCTTAAGTTCAATTCTGTATGTGATTGGACCCACAAAAGGCAGAGACTCCACAAACTCATTACAATCAAATGGGACTTGAATTCTCTTGTCTAATGTCATAATAAGCAATTATGAGCATCTTCTCAGCATTCAAATCGGGTAATGGCGAAACCCTAGAGAGACATTATATGCTGGCAGACTCTGGCTGATGGAATGTGCATATGCTCAATGGATCCCTAAAGGCAGAATGGGTAGCTAGATGCCAGGGGCAGATTGCCCTCAGTATTTAGGGTAGACACTACCTTCAATTATGGCTTGGGTTTTATCATCTGAGCAGTTATAATAATATGTGTGCTCATTCTGGAGAACTCTCTATGGCAACAGAATGAACAGTCTTTTCCATCTATTTCCCATTTGCATGAGAGAATAGCAAATGAAACTCTTCTTTCAACTTCACAGTTCTCTGATGGTGAAGTCTAGGAAAATAAAAGTTGCTATTACAGTATATGCTACCATTTCATTTGAAGTTAAATTTTCTTTTTCCACTCTGGGAAGGGTAGCAGATTTTGCATTATCAGTGGGACTCTTTGTAGAGATAATCAGATAAGTAAACACTTGCCACCCTAACACCCTAGTATCTCTTATTGGAAAATTTCCCTGCAAACAAATTAGTTACTAAATTGCAGTATTCCTTTCAACTGAGTCCTCACTAGTTATAAAAGGAACTTCAACCAGATGACTTCTAAGGGATATTTCTGCTCAAAATTATATGAATCAATGAAATAATGATCAGATGACGTTTATATATATATTGCAGAACTCTTAAAATTGGAGCACTTGAGAAGCAAGAAACTTCACAAGGACCAGTTTAGATGGCATAAGGTAAATAGAAAGTTGGACCAAATTAAACAGCTCTGGAAAAAATATATCAGATTTTTTTTTTTTAGCAGGAATTACTAGTATTATTTTTATATATCCATAATCTGCACCTTACCTACTTTCAAAAAAATATTTAAGGCATATAATGCACATTAAAAATTCGACCATTATAGATGCTAGAAATGCATGGACCAAGCCATAAAACTTAAATGTTTAAAGATGTTACATCTATTATTTGGTTCATTTACCTCCCAGCAAAATCAATGTAGTTATTTCATTTGTCTTAATAATCAAATCACCCTGCTGCATGGTTGACCTGATCCATGATGGCAGACCTGTTATTTGGAACGGTCAAAATCCTGATGTCGTCCTCCCATGTAGATAAGGTCAGGAGGCCCTGTAAACCCAACCTTAGCTACATCTCAGATAGAGTTCCTTTGATGCATACAAATTGAAAAGGTATTCCTTTTTGACTCTTTTAGACCAGCAAAGTGAGTTATTTTAAGACTGTCTTACCTTGAAATGACTATTTTTTATTTTTCATGTTGTATACAAATATCATATTTTTTCTTCCAGGTATTGTAGTCTCTCTTGGTTAACAAATAGTTTTTAATAAAAGGACTAGCTCTCATTTTAAACAGAGCAACATTCCCCTGCTTATCAAAATCAGATGTAGGAATTTTTATAACATGTTGACAGAAAGATGAATAAAAATGTATAAGGAGCCTCAAACACATTACATTGAAATTTTTTTTGAATGGAAAAAAATAGTTAGCTTTCTTCCAAATTGGCAAATAATTCACAGTAAAATTAATTTATGCAATTAGGCTTAAGAATTGGGCAAAAATATTAAAAATAAACTAATCAACAAAACCAATTAATTAATGACAGATTTGACACGGTCGAAGAGGTGTCTGAGGTTCAAAAGTCCTGCTTTACACATCAGTTTTCATAATTCTGATTCCTTCTGTTTACATCCAGTAATGCTGAGGAATACACACAAAACAATGCTCCCAAGCGCAAGAAAGGCAGATTTTTTTTCATGCTTTTAGCAATGTGACCTTAGGTATTGATTTATAGCCCGCCAAAGCACCCCTAGAGCAAAAGGGAACATTGGTAATTAAGTCGGTATCTGCACTTTCTAAAATAGTGCTGACTTGCAACAAAGAGAGACCTTTTATTTTTCCTCTCTTGTCTTCCAGTGAATGCAGATGCAGACGCTGACCTCTGACCTTTTGCCAAATTCTCTAGCTGCAGCTGTTATTTTTCTTTCTCTGGGCCTTTAGCTGCTGATAGACTGGTAAGATTCATTAAATTGGGTTTGCAACTTTCTGTTAAGTAAACATGAAGCAATTTATATCCCGAGACTTACTTATAAAATATATCTTTATTGAGCTGAGAATGAAAGTAAATGCTTTCATTGGGGCACCTATCAGAGATTTGCCAGATAACTACCTGGGCCAATTTGACCATGTTAAGAAAGCACAAAGAATTTTTCGAAGAATTGTGTATGAAATATGGAACTTTCCATTCTAAAACTCCCAAGATTGTAAAGTGAATTGAGTCAGAAATCTCTTTTTTATATTCCATTAAAGTCATTACTGAAATAGGGCATCACGAAAGGTAATAGCAATAAAATCAAATACCTTGAGGTGTGTATGCAAATTATATGCTAATATATGGTAATCTAAGTACCAAGTTCAGTGGCCATAAAATACTAAATACAGCTAATTAGAAGTAGGTAAGTTGCTGTGTTTTATACTTCACAACAATATGAGAAAGGTAGTATATTATGATAATTATAGCATTGCTTGCCTTGGGGAATCTATCCAACATTTTAACAGAATTTCTTATTCCGATATATTTGTCCATTTCACTGACTGTAATCTCTTTTTCTTTTTGCTACATCCGGTCGTAGATCCATGAAGTTAGTGCAAAACTAAATAAATTAAGTCTTTAGCTGGAAGGAAAACAAATACTATTCTCCCTAGAAACTTTGGAAGAGTCATGCCCACTTAACATGCCTCTTATTATAAGTGCCCCCCACTGAGATAGTAGGGTTCAGCCCTCAGCCACGTGGAAAACTTGCATAACCAGAGCAAAGAATTCTTATTATACCTGGGAAATGCAATTAATGATTTCTCCCAGAAATGCAAACTCAGTATAACTTTTTCCTATAGTGAACTGATATCACGGAATATACATTTACTTCCTTAACTCTTAAGAAATTCTAAGGAAATGAAAAAGAAAAACTGCAATGAGATTTATGACAGAGCATAAAGTTGATGTGAAATCTGCTTTAAAAATATCTGTATTTCCATCTTTTAACTGAAAAATTATGTATGTATATTCAATACTCTAATAGTACTTTAATCTCAAATGCTTTTGATCTATCATACAAAACATATACTTTATCAGGCTGAAAATTGCCCAAGTCGGCAAAAAATCCACCTGAAATCAGTTTGCCAACTTACTTATGCAGTTTATGTTGATGCTTTCCAGGCTGCTGGGTGGAGATTTAACAGCTCTGAAATAAGGTGTGTTGATATTTCATGCATTCTTCATATATCATTATTTGAAACAAAACTAAATGCAAAACAAAACAAAACAAACAAAAGAACCTAAAAAATCAAACCAACCAACAATAACAAAAGAAAACAATGATATGGTTAACATGTAGGGTAGAGGGTCACAAACTTTAGAATGCATTAGGATCACCTAGAGGACTTGTTCAACCTCAGAGTATTTGACCCCACTCCCAGAATTCCTGATAAAATAGGTCTGGATGGGGCCCTGAGAATGTTTGTTGCTACTGTTTGTGATACTGCTGGTCCAGGCCCACACTTTGAGAATCAATGCTGTAGGCTAAGGAAGGCCGATTGACCTGCAACAATTAAAGGTATGCATTAGCATTCTTTGAAGACCTTCCAGGCCATTTCAACAATCAACAAAATAGCTCTTGTTTAGGTAAAGGTCATACTGTCTTACAACTATTGAGAATGGGTTAATCTTTAGCCACTCTCTAGGTGTTGTGACCCAGGTTTTGTGAATCACTGGGTTCTTTTTAAATTACCCTAACTTATATTTGTCAGGATTCTTTAGTTGTAGGAATCACACACAATTTAAAACAATTTAAGTGAAATAGGAGATTTGGATACACTACTGGGCTAGTTGCAAATTTAAGACTGAAGAGGATTAGGAGTCAGAACCACTCATGGAATGCAGAGCAGGTGTGGACTGAGGGTCTCAGACTAGTGATGAGACACATTCAGCGGTTTTTCTTTCTTATTGCTTATCTTCAATCCCAGGCTATTTTTCTTCATGTAGCAAAGAATAAGACTGAGAGCACAAACAAGGTAATGTCTTCCCAGATTTACCGCTACTTAGCTCCTTTCTTGTTGACCATATGGGAAATCAGGGTGGATTGACTGTATTTTGCTTATCTCAGTTCCCAGTGAGTAGACTACGATGGTGGGAAAACACATGAAAGAAATATTGAAAACTGTATCAAATTCACTTTAATTAGGCAAAGATGTTCCAGCTTCAGGAGATGGAGGTTATTTGTTGTAGGTTGAGTCTATTTTCTTATAAAATCCTCATCAAGGTAAAGAAAGAAAATTTTAATAAAGAATAGTTAGCCATTCTCCACCGTGGTAGGGGGTCCAGGTGACCATCAGTGGTACCTTGAGGAATGACAACCATCAGGGACATCACAGAATTTAGGGGGCACTGCTCCTCATTTCTCTAGAAGAGATAGGCCCTGGAAGAGCAGCAATACATTTGGGATATATGTCTTCATTAAGACAAACATTAGAGTATTCTTTGAAATTTGAGAAGATCTCTAACTCTACATTTTACAATGTTTAGGCTTAGTGAGCTGAGATTTTAAGGCGACATGCAGTCACTCCACAAACATGTCTCAGACTCTGACTCTGTGGCAGGTGCGACTTGTATTAGTTTTTTTCCTATGGCTGTTGTAACAAATTACCCTCAACCTAGTGGCTTAAAACAACTCATATTTATTATCTTACAGTTCTGCAGCTCAATAGTCCTACGCAGGTTTCACTGGCTAAAATCGAGGTAATGGCAGAGCTATGTTCCTTTCTAGAGGCTACAGAGAATAATACATGTCCTCGACTTTTCTAGCTTCTAGAATATACCTGTATTCCCGGACTTGTGGCCCCTTTCCCCATCTTCTAAGACAATAAGAGCAGGCTGAGTCTTTCTCATATTGCATCACTTTGACCTCTTCTGCCTCTCTCTTCTGCTTTTAAAGACCCTTGTGATTACTTTTGCCCACTAGATATACAAGCATTCTCTCTCTTTTCTCAAGGTCAGATAATTAGCAACCTTAATTCCTCTCTGTTACATAATACAAGGTATCCACAGGTTCTGGGGATTAGGACATAGAGATCTTTGTGAGGCCATTATTCTGCATACCACACTGGTATATGTTCATGGGGAATGGATTCTGATATGAACAAGCCATGATTGTACCTTCCATGATTACATAGCCTATGTCAGGAGATGGAAATGAAAACAAATACTTATCACGTACAATTTAATAAGTAGTATAATGCAGGCATTCAGATGACCTACAGATGACCCAAAGGAAGGTGAAGCAAATTCAGTCTTGTTGAATCATTAAAATAAATAAATAAATAAATAAATAGGAGAGATGTGGGTTGTTCACTTAAATTTTAAAGAAGGAGAAGAAAATTTTTGCAAAGGTATAAGGTGGATAGAGATTCAAGGCAAAGGCAAATCCAACTTGGATTTTATTCTGTATGCAATGATGTACCCTTTATGGATTTTGAGCAGTGTAGTTATCATATCCAATATATGTGTTAAAAGGAGAGTGAGAGTTTATAGACGAATTCATTTAGAATTGAACACATCACCAAAGAGACGATTGCAAAATCCTGTGAAAAATCCTATGAACAGGCTTAAACTAACTCAGTGGCAGAGATAATGAATGGAGATGAATGTGAGAGAAATGCTAAGGAATAACTAGAAGGATTTACTGAATAATTGAATGCAGAGCACCAGCAGAAAAATGAATGAAGAAATCACTCCTGGTTTCTGCCTTGGGTAATTGGTTAACCAGTGGTGTCATTAACCAGGATAGGAGTTACAGGAGAATAAGTAGTGATGGAGAAAAAGATAATTGCTTCTATCTTGAATATGTTGACTTAAAGTGCCTGTGGGAGGATGTTGAGGATCTATCTTTATAATAATTAAACGTTATTTGGTTGATTTTTAAGTTTAG
>NW_006434369.1:216063-300745 GCF_000325575.1 Pteropus alecto
ATTTAGATAAAGAGGTTCTTTAGAAATGAGTTGACATGTACAGAAAGGGGCCCATGGCCAAGGATGCATAGGAGACATGGTATAGAGCAATGCAAATAGTATCAAAGAGAAAAAAAGCAAGTAATTTTCAAAAATGTCAGGAATAACTAAAACACTCTATAATGTATAATTAGAGCAAAGAGAATATAAGCAAAGGACATGTTATAGAATATTAACAAAAGACATTATAAAAGCAAAGTTTACAGTGATTTTCTTGTGTCTTCACAAAAGAATGGTCTTCAAATTGAAAATGGGTACAAAGGGAATTGTTTCCAAAGATAGATGAGAGAGATACTTAAGAAACATCAATTTGCTTTAAAAAAGTTCAAGCTTAGATTATTACAGGATACTGAAATAATTTCCTGATGCTTTCACAGAGCCATTACTCATAATCTCTGAGGAGGTATGATAACTGGTAAAGTGCCAGATGACTGGCATCTAAATGGCAAGGACATAGAGATCAGGAGATCACAGATCGGTAATCTTTTCTTTGATTCCTGACAAATTTTAGAACGGACTGTCAGACCTTGAGTGTTGACAGGATAGTCAATCACTTGAAGGGTTTAACAAAAACACATTAATAGGAAGTCGTCTCATTTATATTCTTAATTTTTTAGGAAACAAAATTTTAGGGAAAGCTAATAAATAGGAACAGAATCAAAACGAAATAAATATTTCAGTCTTGAAATAATAGACCCCCAAAAAGTGAAATATATAGGGGCAAGTGGAAAGTCTTATATTTAAGTTTAAAAAAGTCAAATCAACTACGCAAATGGAAGGATATTGAGGATTCAGCTTTATAGTAGTTAAAGTGAGAAGGTCTGCATATTTGGTTGGTTCTAAGTTTAAAGGAAATACTGCAAATTTTAAGTTGGTGTGCCTTCGTAGACATGTATCACATCAAAGGAAGAAAACAGCTTTATCAGTTCTGGCAAAGATCCTGTTTCAAGTATTGAATTGTCTTTTAGTTACAATATTTTAAGGACAAAAACTAAAAGAAAGGAAACTCTCAGGATCTCTAAATTATGTCAAACGAGTAAAAGTTGAAGGAGCTAATTATAATGTTTAGGTCAGAGAAGACATGTTATGTCTTAAAGTATTTGACAAAATGATACCAGATTGGGCTCCTCATTTTCTTTAGCTTTAGAAGCTGAAATTAGTATAATGAAGTATTATTGAATTCAATACTAAAATAACTTTTAAACATTAGATCTTCTAAAAAAATATATGAATTAACTGCCTGGTGAGAAATACAGTTCTTCTCAGCAACAATCTTCAAACACAAACTAAGTGATCACTTGTCAGAGATATTGGAAAGGAAATTTTAGCATAAGGTGAACTATATCAGTTATTTTTTAGCTTTATAACTATAAAGATTCTTTTTAATTAAAAAATTCCTTGTGTTTTTATCCTCTAATACTTCCTAGCAACTGGACATGAGAAAGTATATATAGTAATATAATAACTTTTATTTGGAATCAGAACTATTATCATACAACTTTGTATTGAATTACTTCAAAAGGATCTTTATACTTTTACAAAAATTAAATTCTCAAGACACAAATATATTCTACAGAAAATGCATGGTGCTCCTTTGAATTCACAACTCCCATAAATAACTTCATGTCCTTTCATGTTTCCAAAGTTGGGATTGAGAACTGAACGAGATAGTAATAAAATTATGTATGGTTCAGTAGGGCTGGGTGGGGCTCAAGAAATGGCATTTTTAACAGATTCTGAGGTGATGCTGATGCCGTCAACATTCAGATCACATTTTGAATAGCAATAAAGCATTTTCCACATTCAAAGTTTATTTGATCATGAGTTTTACCCCATCCAAATCCAAAGTGGTACTGTTCCTGGTGTGCAGAGTAATCTTGAAGAAATATCTTAAGATTTCTGGTTCCTTCATGAGGTTGATCTATAAGGATTAAATAAAATAAGGTATGTAAAGTGCTTAGAATAGTATCTGACATATAGCACTTACTCTAAATTTATTGATTATTTTAATGACAATGAATACTACGGTGAAGATAAGAAATTAAGTGGAATGAAAATACAAGCATTTTTCTTCTCATAATACAATATAGTTTCCTAAAATATTGCACATTAAAAATAATAAAGTTTAGGGAAACATCAGTCTAACGATTTTTGTAATCAAAGCACTAACAAAACAAAATAATGACTTGTACCTGCAGAGTTAATTCAGATGGCCCAGGCAGATAGCTCAACATTGCTGGAAACTGCCACTGTGGATATTAAAAATAAGCAAATGAGATTACAGTAGTAATAGTGGCAATACCTTGATTAAAGAGGAATTAGTGGGTAGGAGAGGTCTGGGATGGTAAGGCTTCCATTAGGATGGGCAAGAGAGGCGGGGAGTGTGAAGTAGCTTGAGTTAAGAGCCCAAAGCCTGGTTGTCCTTCTCAAATTCCTTCAAATACAGTTGAATAGTCTCCTCCTGAGAATGCAACAGCTGCACTACTGGATACTTTTTCACTTTCCTCTTGAAGATTATAATTCTACTTCTATTATTTTGCACCCATCTATGCCTGAGAATGAGGAGTGCAGGTATCACATATAAACTGACATTTGCATTTCACTGACTTCATTCTAACTACAAAGTGGCATTAGTGCATTAGTTACTAATTTTAGTTACCAAAACCTACACTGAAGAGGAGTTTTATAGTCTACATTTAATCTGCAAGGCACCAAGAAGGAGCACCTTCTATAACCTTCTTAGATTCTCTACTATCCAGGTGACTGGAAGACTCACCAGTTTACTGTGGCAGAAAAAAAAAAACATTTGCAAACACTTGACAAATAAAAGCAAAGGGCAGTGTAGCAGAGTAACCAAGAAGACAGAGATTCTTGGTTAAATATCTCTCTTACATCTTCCATTCTATTGTGCCTCCCTCATTGATGAAAACAAAACTCAGTTATCAAGTCTTTTTTCTCCTATTTGAAATGCATTCCTAAACCCCCTCATTTCAAACCGCTTCACTATGCAGCTTCCATGGATGTCAACAATGTATGTAACTGGGTAAGTGAGCATCTTCAAAGGAAACTGAGGATCAGTTGTAACTTTTCGGTTGGCGACCTCATTCCTTTTGGGAAGGAAAGGATAAAAACGAATTCAAAAAGAGGCTGCGGCTCTTGGCCCACTATCTGGGCTAACTGTAAGCTTTACGGCTTTGCCTTGATGTGTGTTTAAGCAGCAGCCTGCAGTCTGGCACAAGGCGGATTTTTCCTCCACTTGTTTTATTCTAAATAGTTTTCAAAAGCTCCCGTGGAACAGACTGTGGCTTTGATCCGGTGAACTTATTCAGTACTGACATTCCCATGAATAACTTCAGCTCCGACCAGCTTCAGCCACTTTTAAATTCTCATTTAAATTCAAATTCCCCATAATCTTAACAGGCAAAAGATAGACCAAGAGCAAGAAAGAAAAAACGAGATGCTTCATGTGTCCACAAGGCACTCAGATCAAACAGACCCATCTAGGCAGCAGGAAAAGAGTAAAATCCCTGAAGAAAACACCAAAATAGTTACTGTACTCTGTTTAACTTCTAGACCAAGGTTTCTTACTGATTCTTGGTTCAGATAAACCTGCAATGTGTTTATGAAGATTCTCGTAAACCTTGCAAATTAGAAACTAGTAGCTACAAATTTATAAATATCAGGCCGTTTTGCAAGATTTATGAAATTTTTTAGGCTATATTTTTGGTTTAAAATAGACATAAAGGATTGATGGATTGAGCAGCGTATATAAGAGGAAGCGCTTAGGTTCATTTTATGTATGTTGCTAAAATCTAGTTTTCTGTTTTTCTTTTCTAACTCTCCACAGCCTGTTCCAAATTCACACACAAAAGCCTCTTCTTGTCCTCGATAATTTCAGGAATTGTACCTATATTAGAGATATAGGAAAATATTTGGAATTTATATGCTTTGTCAGCAAATGCACATTTTTCCAAGGACATTGGATAAGAAATATGAAATCCATTTTTTTTTTTTTTTTTTTTTGCTTTTCACCTCTGGAACCTGGGAAGTGTGTCTGCTCTTCCATTTGCCATCTTTATTACACTAGTCAGTTGCTCCTGGTTTTAGATAGAGTTCTCCCACCCCTCTGTCTCCTAATCCACTCCATTTCACTCTGTGTCTACACTTGAAGGCTTCTCAGCTAACCTCTCAGGTATGGTGACCTGTTTTTTAGACTCAATGGACTCTGGCCCTGGGATTCTGCTTTTTGTCTGGGCTCGCTGGTCTCTCCACTGAGACTGGAAAGGATGGTCATCCTCCTTTTGTTTCCCCTACACTCTACTTTTGGGAAAATAATATGGGATAGGCTTTCTTGGCCAAAAATCCAATTTTTTTAGAGAAGTTGACAGCACAAACTAACAATGAGTTAATTTTATCGTTGATCTTTAGGATACACGTGGGGCACATTATGGTTTTCTAAGTTGTAACTCTTCTCACCAAGATTCATATCTAAAGATGCAAAGTCTCCGGGTGAAGATGATTTTAGAAACTATTATTTCCTGAAACAATTCTTCATTGCCTATCTCCATTCCCTTTGCCTCAGATGAAGAATTTATCTTTGATTACTAACAACCTCTTAATTAGTACTCTTGCTGCCAGGGCTTGTCCTTTCACTTGTCACCAAAAGATAATGTCAAAAATGTCAGAATACAAAACTGCTAAGGTCTCTATACAGGATTTACATCAGTATTTCCTAAAGGACAGGGAATCAGAAAAAAATGTCAGCAAATAAATAAATGGACAAATATGTCTTAAAAACATTGATATCTAACCCCCCTTTTATAGAGTCCATATGCATTCATAATTCAGAGCAATAATAATTCTGAAGAATTCTACAGTGAAGAAATTTGTTCAAGCCAGAATTTTTAAAATGTATTTGATTATGAAATTCCTTTATAAGTTTTACCTACTAAATATCTATAGTACTAGTTTAAATAGAGACACTTGGGTAATGGTTTTCAGGATGAAAACCAAGCTTTTTAACTTTCAGCACAGGGTACATCATGACATGTTATTTCCTGTCTACCTATCCAGTTTGATTTTCCACCCCTAAAATGCCTTCTCTTTTATATTCTAATGGAAAGAGGTCCACAGGGTCACCTTCCTCTGTGCCTTTGTGTTTGCCCATCCCCCTGCCTAGGGTAGCTTTTCTCCCCCTGTTGGCAGGTAAACTTTCCTTCCCCAAACCTACCACAAGGTGAATGCCTCTCTGACTTGCCCAACGAATGTGATCATTCTCTCCTTAGTTCTACCTTTATGTCTTGTACGTTTTGGTTGCATTCATGTACTGGTTTATAATTGTTTGTGGATCTAATGCATATGAAGGGCTCTGAGTAACTTGATGGAAGGGGTCATCTCTGTGTATCAGTTTTTAGGATAATGCCTGGAATATGGTAGGAGTTTAACAGAAGTTTGAAGAACAGATGAGTGGCCACATACCGTATGGTAACATCATTCTGGATTCTGCACTTCTGTTTGTTGGAATATTGTAAATTAGATAACACATATACATCAAGAATAAATAGATATAGATAACTTGTTTGTATGCAAGTGACAAACAAAGCATATACTTATGCCATCCTTAAAACACAGCTATTTAATAAAGGATTATTAGGAAATACAAGAAGTGAAGCTTCACCAAGGGCACTGAAACATATGCGTTGTCTTAGAAATAACACCTTGGGAGTTTTAATCTTTACACATAACCTTAGCTTCTAAGAGCTCATCCAAATGACAGACCTGCTGCATCCTGCACACACTTCTATTTATCTACTTGGGCTGAGCTGACCTCACTGGAAATCGAACATTGCTGCAGATATTGATCCCGGCACATGCACACTGGCAAGACTCCTTTTGTGTGAAATTTACAGAAGAGCCTGTTAGAGAGAGTTCTGAAGTACAGAAGCTTCTGTCAGGCTGCTGTTTCCATCATGGGGCTGGAGAAAAGAAATCTGCAGCCACTTCTACTCTGGAGGGAATGGCGCTGCTGTGATGCCTCCCAGCTCTTGTGCTGCATGCACTCTGTTCTCTCTTACTCCTCTCTCTCTGACCCTTACTGTAATGTGACCGGTTAGTCATGACCTTCACATGCTGCAGTGGTGCTCTGTTCTCCCTCTGCTCTGTCTCTCTGGCCTTAAGCTATAGTGAAATCACTAAGCACGAGATCTCCTTTTAAAAAAATGGAACTGAAAGGAGTGTTGTTTGCTTTCTGGCCCTCAAACACCAAGACCCTGTTGTGCTCTTTAAAATTGTAAATTATGTCTGTTTAAGAAAATGTCAGTGTTTTTTAAAACAGAATAACAGTGCTGGAAAAGAGTTGGCTGTGCTACTTGTTACCAAAGTTTCATGCAAGAAAAATGATGCATTCATCATTATGAGCGCAGTCAAGGGGCCTAATGACTTGGCCACAATGCCGCTTCAGTTCTTTCAAGTAACATGATGGATGTTTTTTTTTTTTTTCTCCTCAGCAAGTTATCTGAGCAACGTAAAAGCTCATAAACAGAGATCCAGGGAGACTCTGTCAATAATGCACTATACTTAACAACAATTAAAACGCAAGACACATCTCATATAATTAAATTGATTTTTTTTTCCTCCAGAAGCAAGACTTTTTCAAGCAATGATTGCTTTGGTTGTCTGAAGTTGTATTTATTGAGCTGGGAGAGAAAGAGATCTGTTGTTACATTCAAACACTACTTCTTACGTCTTCAAAATCCAAGTCTTAAATAGGCTGATAGGATGGTTTTTGAGTAGAGAAGGATAAATAGCTATGGATTATTTGTGCAATCAACATAGAATCACTGTGCTGGTCAACATATTATTTAGTGGCATAGAATTTCAGTCTTTCAAGTGGACTCAGAGTTGTAGGAAGGCAGGAGTAAAGGTGTTAGCAAAAGGTCCAGGCCTCTGAATTTCACGGGACCCTGAGCAAGGCTCTTAATGCAGCCTTTGTAATGCAAGCATAAAATGGTCATACTTTTCTGTGTCTAAAATATGTTAAGATCTGTAAAATCAGGGGCTTCATTCTTTACATTAAAAATTGCCTTTTAAGGGTAAATGTAACACCATCCCCCAAAGCACATAGCCCATTTTTGACCCCAGGATAACTCTACTAAATTGGGATATTTACCTTAACGTTCTTTACTTGGCCTCCATTCATGTTAAACAGCTGTTGGAATGAATACAAAGGGACTTGACTGGCTTTCTAGTAATAACCTTGATTTTTTTTTTCCTGGTGGCTTGAAAGCATTATTTAGTGAATTGAGTTTTACCTTTTCCAGCAGTGGGAGTGGTTGTTTTTCCATTAAATAGTACTGGGGTTAATGGGGCTAGAAATATTAAAAGAAACCCCAGCCATATGGAAATTTTAAAAGAAGGAAAGAAGGACAAAAAGAAAAAAAGTGGGTTATTTTATTTTATTTTTATTTAATTTTCTTTTAAAGCTAGAAGTATCCTGGAGAGAGCAGACAGGGGTTCTGTGGAACATATTTGCCGTGAATTATGATGGAATGTTTACTGAGCTATTTTCCATGAGAATCGAAGTGATCCTGCTTTCATATCTCGTTTTCACAACAGTGGCCTTTTAAAAAATGTTGTCTCAGTGACTGATGGTCAGACTGCATGTATTGCTCCTTTTGGAAATAATGGCCTTAGACTGTGACCAGCTACATTCATGCTGTTGGGCAAAAGTACTAGGAGACACGCTCCATTTCCAAGCCTGTGGGAGTCGATTTCCATCTCTTTCCAGTATTTACTGTAGAAAGGTCTAATGAGTTGGGGTGTGGAAGAAAACTTATCCTGGCAGAGTGCTTCCTTGCTAGCTGCGTTAACATGTGTCACTGTGCCTGACTCTTGGCCTTGAGCCCTGCCTTAGCTATCACGTGGTCCTAGGTAAATGATGGAGAGTGGTTGGGTGCATAGAACCTGGACCACAGAGGACTGACGAGTAATGAGGTGTATTTAAGCAAGTTCTTTATCCTCTTCGAGCCTCTGCATTCTATAAAATTAAAGCAATAATACCACCTAACATTAGTAGGACAACTAGTTGTAACAATGATATATACATAGGAAAAGGGATAGAATTTAATACAATAAAATTATAGAAGGTGTTATATTAGGTTAGTGGGATTTAGGCTCTTTTTTCTGTTTTTCTGAATTTTCCTTAATTTTTCCTACACATATGCATGCACACGTGAGCACAGCAGTAACAACAACAAAAGGCCTTTGGGCAGGTGTTTCACTGTGGGTGATTCGATATATATTTACTTTTACTCTTCATAGGAATTAATATCTTTAATTTGTAAAAATAGAATACATGAATGTATATATACTCTACTATGCTACTTTATGGTTGTTTTAAATTCAAATTAAATGACTGAGTGAAGTACTTAATATATTATAGCCTATTTTATGGGTAGTAGATGTTACTTTGAAAACAAATTTTTTTTAAATAGTGATGATGAATATCTGTATCCCTTATTCTGTCAATAATGCATTTTACTCACTCATACTGACTCTATAGTTAATAGTGTCTTCATTACACAAGTGAGAAAACCATGAGTTAGATAATTCAGCAACTAGTCTAGAGTAACACTAATAGAGCTGAGGTCCAGATCAGGCTCTTCAACTCTTGAGCCAATGATCTTATAGTCATTAGTGAATGACTCACTGAGTCTAAGAACTGGATTTGCTTAATT
This sequence comes from Pteropus alecto, assembly GCF_000325575.1. Taxonomy (NCBI): domain Eukaryota; kingdom Metazoa; phylum Chordata; class Mammalia; order Chiroptera; family Pteropodidae; genus Pteropus; species Pteropus alecto. Next base: position 224,838 of record NW_006434369.1, read on the forward strand.
TAATAACAATTATTTTAATTAGGTGGCCATTTGAAGAATATAGTTTATCACAAATATATATAATATAATATGTTATATAGTATATATAGTATATATAATATATACATATAGTATATATAGGATATAGTATACTATATATACTATATATTTTATAGTATATATGGGATATAGTATACTATATATACTATATATCTTATAGTATATATAGTACATATAGCATATATATACTAATAATATATATGTAGATATTATATATTATATATTAGCCTTTTGAAAATGGTAAAATTTCACTTTAATTTACTGAATTTTAATTCTCAAATATCTATCAGGGTCGCAGATTACAATGAATCCTATTACATCTTTACTAGTGACCAAAAGTAACTTCTCGATTGTAATAACATAAGTGTAGTGATAAATTATATGCACTAATAATTTAATGTTGTACTTAGGTCTTTGATGTTTCACAACAACTCTCTAAATGTAAACATTATTTTGAGTATCAAATTAGAATTTATTCAGGTGAGAGGAAGTTAATTCAAGCCTTTATTTAGGAAAGGTGAAAATGGAGTCTTTTGGAGGCTACTTCTAGTAATAAAAAAGTTTTTTTTTAAAACAACAACAAAAAGACCAGACCTTTACGCTGTTTTAATTATTACTGTAGTTTTAAAACATTCTATGTTTTCCACCTATGTCCAATATTTTCTTTCTTTAAAATTCAGTTAAGATATCAGGTCCTTTTGTTTTTTTCATTATTAGTAGATCCTGCATTAAAAAACCACTAATATATTATAACTTTTAATTAGTTACAAAAAAAACCCACTTTGCTTTTATTGACCTTAATCTTATAAAACGATGAAATCAAGTGCAGAACATTTTAAGTAAATTGCTTTTCTAAGATTTTTATCTTCAAAATTGACTGTCACTCCACTGTTTGTTGTGATTAATTAAACCACATTAGTTTGAACTTTTGATCAAATCAACTAAACTTAGTAAATTTATTTTGTTCTGTATTCAACCTAAAGTTTGTTAGTAACAGCATAAATTAGATTTTAGGGACAATAACAAAGATTGGAAAAAGTACTAAATAAGAAAGTTTACTATTCAAGCCTGACTTATCAATGTCAGAACTTGAAAATAGCTAAACAAACCAATAGCAAGCAAGTAAATGAACAAAAAGAAATAAAAAGAAAGAAGGATGTGAATAAGAAGTGTGATGCACTAGGAAGAACACTAGGTCAAAGTCAAGGAAGGCTAGAGCCTACCCCAGCTTTAGAAATTCCTGTGAGGATTTAGGTATATGGCCCAGGGCCTTGTGTTTGTTACCTGCTGATGTGATGAGCAGACTTCAAACTTGGGGACTATGAATAAGTGATGCCCACAATGTCTTGTCCTCAGCAGCCCTGCTCAGCTCCTGTAGACTCAAGCCTATGGCTTCTATTATGAAGTCAATCCATCTTGTATTTAGTCTTTCTCTTTTCTTTTTGCCTTCTATTTTCCCCAACATTACTGTCTTTTCCAAAGAACCCCACTTTCTCTTGTTCTCTTGATGTGCCTGAAATAAAATAGTTTTGTCATTTTTGCCTCCAGTGATGTTTTACGCTTACTTTGCTCTAGGATCCGCTTGTTTGTCTTTCTGGTTGTCCAGGGTCTCTGCAGAGCTCTCCTCCAGCACCATATTTCAGATAAACCAACTTTTTTTTTTTTATCAGCTTTCTTCACTGTCCAGCTTGGTGCCCTTTATTTGTAAGTGGGGTTGATTGGGCCAAACAATAGATGGTTTTCTAAAAGCTCTGTAAGAAGTACTAATAGAAGAAACCATGTATCTTCCACATCTTTTTTTTTTCAACTGTAAAAGCTCTACTCTTGCACGTTTTATATTTTCCTGTTCCATGTAGGGTTTAGTTTGGGGAAGGGAGACTATTCTTTGTTTAAAAAAACTGTATCTATGATTTATCTATCTCTATCTATCTATCTATCTATCTATCTATCTATCTATCTATCTATCTATCTCTCTATCATCTATCTATCTAATCATCTATAATCATCTATCTATTCCTCTCTAAACAATCACTGTGACAGCCTGGCCTGCTCTAAATTTATATGATGTAGTATGTCTCAGTGTGGAGAAATTCATATATCTGGAACAATGTGTAGAATAAGAGTAATGATAGTAAAAATGATTCATTTAGTCAACAAATACTTATTGACTAAATATCTATGTCTATTACATGATGGAAAAATGTGGCCTCAAAATAGAATCTTGAAAAATAATTTCTGGATTGGTATTGAAAGACCTACAATCTCACTGGGTCCAAAACACACCAACCATGTCACCTTAGGCAATTCAAATTTCTAGAGTTAGATAATTCATAATCTGATTCTCTGAATGTACATGTTGTCAAGAGTCATCCTGGATTTTAACTGCCCACCTGGCACTTTCATTCCTTACGACACCATAAACATAATCAAGTTACTTCTGTAACATAACTCTGACAATTTTCCTGGCCTAATTTAGATTTAATTGTTCAATGATTTTAGGTCTTAGGTTTCTGAGAACTCTGCGAACTCTTCTTCAGAATAGTTTCTTTTGATTTGTTTTTGTTGTGCTGTTCTATCATTAAAGCATCATTTCTTTACTTTTAGCATGATGACCTCTAAGTTTCTTGAAAATGTAACTATGGGATGGAAATGTCTGTATCCACTAGCACTTTCACATACACTACTTCAGCAAGTATTTGTAATGGCAAGTGGGATCAAACATGGTGAAATGATGTCTTGGATGACCTAACTTTGATGAAGGTGGAAAAATGAAAAGAAACTGACAAGCAAGTAACCACAGAAAGGAGAATTGGGAAATTGCCAAATGCATGTACAACACAGATTTCTTGATGTTCATAGAGGAATTAAAGTTTCTGTCTGTAAGAAGCTTTAAAATATTTAAAAAGACAAAGCATGGACAAAATGGGACTCAGGTGATTATAGAAGCATGTAGCAGTTCACTCTTAATGTTAGTGGATCATCAAATATTATGGGAGTTCAAAGCTTCGGGGTCATCTTTGCTGGATGATTTGTGTATTGATGGACACCCAAATGTAAAACCAAAAAGATGGCAGAGCCAAAATTTTCCTCACATATTTATTTTTATGAAAAATTTGTGATAAAATTTTAAACTCTCAAATGTTTCTTTTCTGATCAATAGAGTACAATAACTCACACCAGAAAGATAGCTATGTCAGTCAATGGGTGGGAGCACACAGAGTTTTAATTAAGTCTTATAGAAAGACGCACAAAAAAATAGTTACCCCAATTAAATTCCACACCGACAATAGGACCTGATCTGCGTGGTGGTCCTAAGTTCAATCCACTCTCATTTTTGCAGTTTTTATTTTTTTGCTTGTTTTAATGATCGCTTCTGATATGTTTATATTCAAAAATGGACTCAGAAGTCAATAAATGTATTTATTCATTCAGTTGAGAGAAGCAATCCAATTTTTCCAGTGTGTGCACATGTGTTTGTAGTTTGCCATTTTTTTTTTTTTGCCTTTTTGAGAAATACATATGCCATAGGTTCAAGGGTGGAAATTTTTACACACTTCTCTAGTGAGGAAGTTTCATTGTAATCTTTTGCATATTTTTTGAGAAACTCTCTTCTTTAATAGATATTGCCTTAGCACCTAGAAATACAAATAAAATGCTGTATTTAAATATGTGTCTTCCAGGCTCTCCAAACAAGAGTATCAGGTCACTAGATCTTTCTGTGCTTCATCTTGGAACTGTGTTAATGCTACATAAACATATCCTAGAAAACAGCAAGGGGAGATGCCAATTGCGACCTTCCAAATACATTCCACTTCTCTGCATGCTAGAATATATTTAAAACAGATTATATTGTCTATCTGTTTTTCAGTTTCCACTGTTAATAAGACAGGCATTTCTATGGCTGACTTGCTGTTTTCATGGGTAGCAAATATTCTGATTAGGATTCCAGATAGCAAATTTATTGAATTTTATCCAGAATAGAAAATATCATAGACATTAAGTGATTTACTTCTTCCTGTCTATACTTAAAACATCAAATAATACTAATCGTATCATTAAATATGCTACGATTGCTCTCGTAGCTGGTGTTTCTAAAGAAATGTCCTTTGATTCAGTGTGTCTTGCAGGATTTTCATGCCAAGTAGAAGCTAGTGAGATTAAAAACATAATCTTCTAGCATTACTCTCATATTCAGAACTATAAAATAAAACCTTGCTTTCACCAGAAAGAAGACAAGCCAGAGATTCAAAACACTGACTTAGTATTATGAGTTTAGTTCTTATAATCCAATTTTTTTGCTGTTTTATCATGCACAACCAGACATTTAAAACCCCCATCGAGTAGAAAATAGTTGAAAGTAATATTGTATAAGCTACTGGTAAGTTTTTATAATTATTCTTGTGAAATTAACAGAATCAGTTGAATTTTAGTCCTAAATCAACTTAACTTCTCAACCTCTCTTTTCACAGGGAAAAGTGACCTAGTGTTTCCCCAAAAAAGGAAGCTCCACCATTTCCTCTCACCATTTCCTCATGTTGATTCGTCCTAAGTCTTATAAGATTAAAGATGGAACCATAATAAATACGATAAATAAAATTTAGTGAAGGTAATTCGAAGGAAATGGAAATGCTGTGTATGTGTGGATGACTATGGATATGGACATTTCCGTAAGAAATAATAATGCAAGAACATGTAGGTCACATAAATTTCTGTCATAACTTCTGAAAAATCAGCCCCAAACTGTAAAATTATTTTTTTTATTTTAAATTTTAAATTCTACATAAAACAACATGGGTAATTTCACTGTTGGATGGAGTTAAGAGTTTATTTTAAAGACTAAAAATTCTAGTCCTAGTTTATTTTAGTGCCAATATTTTGAGGTAGATGCACCATAAACTCCAGTTTGAGAGCACCTGCAATTAAGAGAATATTCTGAAACTTCATCGACATCATGTATGTCATTTGAGCTATTTGTCAGATCTAATGAACTTTTTTCTATTGAGAATTTTCCAGAAAGCCATATACTTAATTTAGTCTGGCATACAAGAACTAGCAGGATTCTCTCTTCAGTGATAAGTTTGATTGGAGATGTGAGGATGCATAGCTGATTGGGCAGCTGACGTCACCCAGTTAAAGTTTAACAGTAGGTGCTTGCTTTAGCAATCTTCATGGGTATTGTTCTGTCTGGATTCTTATCTTAAGCTGATTTATAATTGGAAGACTCTAAAACTTCTGGGGAATTACTTATGCAGGACCTTCTCATGGCTATAATTTTGATTTAGGTCCAGAGTAGAGCATCAGTATAATCTTATCATCTTTCTAGAAGTTCAATAAATTAAATAGAAGATAAATTGCCATTAGAATGGAAATGCACAATTTTGTTATTTTATATAAGGAGATTTTCAGCTTTATTGAGATATAATTGAAAATTAAATTGTAAGATAGTTAAAGTATACAATGGGATGGATTGATATATATATATACACACGTTGTGAAGGATTCTCACAATTAAGTTAATAACACATTCATCCTCATATATTTAAATTTTTTGGTGAAAACATTTAAATTTTACTCAGCAAATTTCAGTTATACAATAAAGTATTATCAGCTACAGTTACCATGTTTTACATTAGGTTCTCAGACTTTATTCTAATAACTGAATGTTTGTACCCTTTACCATCCTTGCCACTTATCCTTCACCCCTCAGCCCCTGGAAATCACCATTCTACACTGTTCCATAAGTTCAACTTTTTTGTTGTTGTTTCTTTCTTTCTTTTCTTTTTTAGATTCCACATATAAGTTATACCAGGAAATATTTGTCATTTTCTGTCTGGCTTATTTCACTTAGCTTAATGCCCTCTAGTTTGATCCATGTTGTCTAAAATGGCAGAGTTTTTTTCTTTTTTAAGGAAATGCATATTTTTTAAAGTTATTTGTCAGTTAGGATACAATGGCCCCATGTGCCTTCGAAAAATAAGTACTGTGTTCTCGTAGGCAGAATCAAGTTCATTACCTAAGAATTTGTCTTCTTATACTACATCAAATAAAAATGAAAGAAGAGGAAAAAAGAAAAAGAATTAGGAAGGAAGAAAGAAAGGAGGGAGGAAGAAGGGAGGAAAATGGAAGGAAGAAACAAGGAAGGAAGAAAGGCAGAGTGCTTAAGAATAAAATATTTTCTGAAAGCAATCCAACTAAGTAAATTATAAAACCAAAATGAAACTCTAGATCTAGTCATATTTACATAAATTAGCATTCAGTTCTTCGTCAGTTCATTTGTTAGGTCTGCCATTCATTCGTTCTGCCAGGCATGTGCTTACAGTTAAGATAAGAATGATAGAAAGGATCCCTGCCTCATAAGGCAATGGTTTGAAAACCACAGGAGAGACCCTATGCATAGCATGTTTGAGAATATTTGACTCTCAGCAAAATGACCTCCATGAAGTGCCATCTAATATCTATTATTTATACAGCCCTCTTGATGTTTCAGGTATTAATAGATTATACCTTCCGTATTTAACATTTATAAATTATCTCAGGCTTTGCCCCAAAGCCATATAAGATAGGGCCAAGTATGAAAGAGGGTAGTCAGAATCAGAGAGAAAAGCAGAGAGAAATGGTCTCAACAGAGCTGTAGCTATTTTCTGTAAGCAACTGGCCCTCAGAGACAACTGGCATTCTTAGTCAGATGCTAAGCATATAATGTGGAAAGGCCATGGCTGGCACCCTTCACAGAGCATCATGCGTCTCCACCACGCAGGTGTTCCGGCTCCAGAGGCCTGCCAACCTGCAATCCGATTCTCAGAAGGGATTATGCACAGTTGCTTCTTAGTTTAAACAGGGCACTTAAGCAAACACAGGATCCACTGTTGTAACTGTAGTTGTTCTTGTTACCTTTCATCTCCGGTTTGGCAATGAGAGTAGCAGATGTAGGCAATGTGGGCTTTACAATTCTTGTTTTACTATTCGTTAAAATCGGCACCCGCAGTTTCTACATAGTGATTACATAGCTCCAAAATGATATATAAAATGGGAAAAAATTGGAAACATTTTTTGCTCTGAATGCCCAGGTCACAGAAATTACAGACATGAATTCACACAACAAACAGTGGTAAGTCTCCCCAGTGAAGAGTTTAACTAATCATGGTGGGTTGTACCAATAAACAGTGGATTGAGTCAAAAGTAGGTCTGTCCCCTTCTTTGCCACTATGTAATAGTAACCTTCTCAAGCTCTGCCCTTTCTTCCAGCCCCATCCACCAGTTTTTACTTACCTGCATCCTGCATCGTTTCCTGATTTTTTGCTTTACCTTTTGCTGTATGCCTCCCTAAATACCCAATCTTTGATTTGTGTGCACCCTTCTCTTCCTTCTATCTTTTCACTCTAAGTTTCCTTACACTTAGTGTCTGTTTAGAAAGCATGCTAAAAGAAGGCAGAGTCGAAATGGGGTCACGGAACTTAAGGATTTAGTAGAAGTATAGACATACCCTGGTGGCAAAGCCGCCAAATGTTAACCATTGTTAGGTGTCTATCCATACATTCTAAAGAAAGATAAACTATGCCATTCACCATAGGTATGACTATCAACCACTCATCTGTCAAGACATACTTGGGAAAGTTCACTTTTCTGCACATTGCATGCTCACATGTACCCATGAAAGAGGATCCGGGTTACTCCCCACCTGTCTAGCTCTAATTCCATCTCTGTCTGTCCCAGTCAAAGAATGAGATCAAAATGCAAGAGCAGGAGTTGTATAAGAAGTATAAGTTTGAAATTTATTTAAAATAAAGTAAAATAAAAATTCATGCTGAATTTTAAAAACTATATGTCACGGGAATCTTACTGTTCAGATATATAATTAAGGCTGAGGATTTGGTCACAATCCCCATAATCCGCAATGTTTCTTTCTTCGCAAATTGTTACCTGACTTTTAAAATTTTCTGGAGTTTCCAGGAAAAGTTTGAGACTTAACATCAGGATACTGGCAAAGAGTTCTGGCTGTGGCACCTACCAGCTGTATGAACTGTTGAAGTTACTTAACTTTTCAAAGCCTTGTTTTTGTTTATGTGTTATCTTTTCATATGGTAAAATTAGAATGAGTCCCTTTTGAAAATTTCGTGAACCAAATAATATGGAGTGTGTTCAAGACCTTTTAAAAGTAAGCAACTGTGCATAGAGAAGGTTATTATCTGCTCTATGATGCCAGCCCCTACTTAAATTTCAGATGGTGAAACTATAAGAATATTATTTTAACTTTTTCAGAATTTACCATATTGTATATAACCAAATATTTTCAAAGTGAAAATCTAAATTGAAATTAAAGAATCCATTTCACACTGTGGATACAAGCACAAATTCTGCTGCAAATCTATTTGAGTTCAGATCCCAACTTTGTTTGATTTTGACTTTGTTTCCCCATTTGACTTTGTTTCCCCATTTGAAAACGTGGATAATAATACTACCTACATCACAGTATTGATATGGGGATTCTTTGATATAGAACAGTGCTTGGAACATATAGTATACTCCATAAGCATTTGCAGAAATAAAATAAAATAATTAATAAAATAAAACAAAATAAAATAAAATAAAAGTACTCAAGTCTTTTATTACCACAACTGCTCTCCTTAATAGTCTAATTAAGTTTCTAAGGCTACAGATATCATTTGATCTTAGAACTTTTGCACAGAGATCAACACTACAAGTTTCTTGTGGTTCCAGTAAGATACGTGAATCCTTTCCATTTTTGCCTTCTCATCCCTAACCAACCACTTCTCATGATTCATATTTATTGGCAATCTAATATGTGCTGCTCTAATGGCATGCAAAATTTAATCGATTAATGAAGGTCAATAGGCCATTTCCAGTTACAATATTTTGAGAGGTTTATTTTGTAAACACCTGAATACTTTGGAAGATTATGAAGCAGCCTGAAGTTATAGCTCATGCTTCATCTAAGTGGACTGAACAGAGAATGATCAATACATGAGTACATTCTTTTCTCTACCAAATGTCCTTGAACAAGATGCTAATTCCCTACTGACTCAGTATCTTTATATTACGTGTAAAATTCCACGTATTTTCAAAAATAATTTTGCAGAAAAATTGTTCATGGCTCTGGCCATATTCATTAAGTATATCAGTTTTCTTCTTTACCATGTCTAACTCTTGCTCACATTCCTGGGGATAAACGACTGTTTATGAGAAAAATATTTATCATTTGAACAAAATATTATATTAAAAAAACTAACAACAAAAGGGCAAAAAGGCAGAAAACATGAAGTGCGTGTGTTTGTGTATAGGAACAAGGATAATTGTTAATTAATTCCCAGCCATTTTCAAATGATAGAAGATGGTTTATACAGTCACAAAACACTATTAGCAAAACTGACCTTTTTATAACTTATGTTATGTTAAAAATTTGAGTTAACTAATTCACATAAAGAATTCACTAGCTGGTTATACTTTAACTTCACATAAAACAAAAATGCAATTTTATACATATATAAACGTATATATACTTATAATATATGTATAAATATGTATATATAACATATATACAATTTGCCCTTGAATTCTTAAACTTTTGTCTGCATCACTATCACATGAAAATCTAGATAAAAAGATTTGTGGACTTGTTCCCAGAATTTCTGGTTTAGTAGGTCTGGGGAGCAGCCCTAAAATTTGTGTTTGAAAAAGTTACCGGTTACGTGGTCATGCTAATAATACCCTGGGGACCACACTTTTAAGAACCACTGTCCTAAGTTCCCTAGTAACAAGGTAACTGAATTTTATTGTGGTAGACTATTAATTTTTTTGCCTCCTGTGAATTACACCTCCTGGTATCAATTTCTTTTACATGAATGTAGGCTAGGCTTGTCACTTGCTTTAAATAATAGAATGAGGAGAAAGTGCCAGTTCTGGATCTGAGCATTAAGATATTCTTGCAGCTTTTATTCTTGTGCTCTTGGAAACCAGCCACTATATAAGAAGTCTACCTATCCCAAGACCTTTATGTTTGAGAAGGGTCAAGGTAAACACGTGGAATGGTAACATGGAAGAGAACCGAGGAAACTAGTCAGTGGAGAGACCTAAGGTCCCAGGCAGACCGCCTCGGCTGAGCTCCCAGCAGCCAGCCATTATCAACCTGTCTTACAAGGGAGGGCATTTTAAATCTGCTAGCTATTAGTCAACACGAGGGAAAGCAGAAAAACTAACAATGCAGCTGACAATTGCAGGAAATAATAAGGTGTTGTTAAGTTTTGGGGTAATTTTTTAGGCAGCAATAGAAAATAAAAACAAAAATTGGTACCTATAAGTGGAGTAATGCTATAACAAAAAGTGGGATCATGTGACATTAATTGATTTTGGAATTAGGTGACAGGCAGAACTCTGAATGGCCTCAAGGAGACTTTTACAATAGGCTGGAAAAATAGGAAGGAAATTGCTGTTGGTGGCTGGAGAAAAAGGAGTGAGTCTTCCATCTGTAGTAAGGTGGATGATAAAAAAAAGATATTTAATAAACTTGTGGATATGGCTATGGAGATTTTCAGGAAGAATGTTGAACATGCAAACTTACTTTCTTATCTATCTCTGATAAAGATAGAAGGACTCACATCCATTAAGAAAGGAATTTTAGTTTTCAAGAAAACTTAAAATTAAATATAAGGAAGCCAGGATTTGTTTCATTCAAATATAAAACTTTCTCATTCTCAGCTTTTCCAACTGTCAAAAAATTCTCAAAATAATAAGTGGCCTGAGGGCCAAATCAAATCACGTTGCTGCAAGTAAAATGTGGCATCTTGGTTAAGGTCAGGTCTTAAGATCCTTTCTTAGTTCCCTCAGAAAACTTAAAGAGATGTTTCCTAGATCCTCTCTTTTGGACAATGGGATTTCTGTGGACCTTAAGGGCATACCCTATAGAGCTCTTCAGCTAGAAAAAAAGAACTTTTAAGAATCCTAGGATATTATTTCACAGTTGAAATTAGAAATGGGTATTTTTTGAAGAGGTTTTTTGTTGTGACTTTGGTCTATTTTATGTAGTAATGGGATGAACTCCAGTAAGATATATTGGAAATCTACAAAGCTTTTAAGATAAATGTACCAGCAGAAGCACTGCTAGTTTAGATTAAAAGGGACAGACACAGTTCAAAATTAACAGGCCTTTGGACCTTCAGCTTTCTAGTGTCAAATTTTAGGTTGAGAAAGCTACTCATCTGCAAATATGGATCATTTATTATGGAAATGGAAGGACAGTTCAGAGGGTGGAGCAAATAGTCACAGAGAAATTCTTCCAGGCAGCAGAACTGAGCCCTAATCAAGGAACTATTTGTGTTTACCTTAGTAGTTTTCAGAATTTCTCTGGATTTATAATTACTATTTACCTCCTACATTCCTTAGTTTAGAATGGGAGTGTCAATTATGTTTTTCCTGTTTCTGTTTTACAATTGTATGTTGGGGCTATGAGGGAGAGATAATTTGTTTCATTTGCTCAAAGATATTCAAATCAAGAGCAGCCATGTCTGATGAATCTCATCTGTACCTGGATCTAATTTAGGTGATGAGAATCTGGACTTCAAGTCTAAGACTATACTCTAATGATATGACATTTTGTGGATTCTAGGAAGGAGTAAATATATTTTGAAGTGGATAGGACTTAAATCATGGAGAGCCAGAGGATAGATGAATCTAATAGCAGGTAGAGGCCATGTGAGGAAGAATCAAGGCCCTTGCTTGCAGCCTTTGAGCTTTTAACTGGTAACAGGCATCAACTGGTCAAACAAGTGAGTGAGCCATAATGAAAGTAAATCCCTCTCAACTTTTCTAAGCCACCCCATGTCTTTAACACCATGTCAAAGACAATTTTGTCCAAATTGCAGAGTTATGAGCAAATACATTATTGTTGTTTTAACTCACTAAACTTTAGGTGACCTTATATGCAGCAAGAGGTATTTGAAATGTTTTATCCCTAGAACTAAGTAATTAGGGTTCATCCTATAAACTACCACCCACTCTCTTTCTCCTTTCCATCTGCATTGAAAATAATCTTGCCTCCTAGGATTCCTATTATCTCTTGCACATTTATGAATTTTTTTCCTAGATAATACAGCCAATTTTCCTAGTGTATTCATCTCCCTCTCCATTCTGCTTTTTATTCATCACTTTTGTAACAAATATTGGACACTTTTGCAATTATTAATTAATCTTTTTCTGCTTCTATGTGCTATATCTAATATTTGACTTCAATATCTAATTCTCACAGAAACCACTAAAATGGACCTCGGTAAGAGGTGCTAGAATCTGTCCAGTATGGATGGGGCTGACAAGCATCTCAGACTGAGTTGTCTCTGTTTACTTTTCTAGACTCAAAAGTTGCATGATTGTGCTCAGAAGTAATTCTGCAGTACCGATAAGGGGAGGAATACTTCAGTCATCTGTCCAACCATCTCTAGTCTTGGACAACTGAGAATCTTTTTTGTTTTTCTTACTTTATTTTCAAGTCTGCTATAATTCCAGTTCTCTTTTAAATCAAGTGGTTGAGTCATTATTATTTTATTTTGTGAGTTGCTCAAAGGAGCAAAAGAAGTTCTTGACCTTTTGAAAATTCCAGATCTGAGTTAACATTCTTCTTGCCTTCCAAATATGGTTCTATTTTATCTTTAAATGAGAAACCTGAATAAATATTCAATATGAAATTTATCTGTTGCATCAACTTCCTATATTCTATTTAATTCAGCATTATTCATTCATAAGTTCACTTATGTATCTAACCATCCATCAATTTTTATACTTATTCTTTCTGAATAATTCTATACTAAATATTGAAATAAGCACAAAAAGTCAAAAATAGTATCTTGACTCTGACGGATTTTTAAAAATCTGATTTCAAGAGATCTAGAAGTATATTGCTCTTGAACTTTATTATCTTAAATTTTCTACTTACTAAGAGGTTAAAAAAAGGAAGCAGATAGAAAAATAGTATTTCTCACACATTGTAGAGTTCTTTGTAAGTTTGTTTAATGCATAATAAATGAATAGATAAAATAAATAAATGAAAAATCATCTAGGTGCTCACTCTAAACACAGGAAGGTCAAAGACATCTAGAGAAATTCCCTTTTCTCGACTGGAATGTGTTCTACTGAGTTCAGGTCTTTTTTTTCCTCCTCCGAGTCTCAGTTAGGGATTTCCAGGATCAGTAAATTGTTCTTCTTTGCCTAAAAGTCAACAATAAAAAAAGAAACATGAAAAAGTATATTTACTTAGAAAGAAAATAGCAAGCTCCTCCAGATAATCACACAAACTTACTTCCTTTAAAGACTTGAAGACACTAAAGAGTTCTTCCCCCTCAGTTTACACTAAACTGTCTCTTAGTGACTATCAAGCAAGGAGATCAAGTACAGAAAGATAGAATATCATAATTGGAAAGAGCCCTGTGTATATTTAGTTGTGAAACATAAGTTCTGTTTAAGTTTTTAAAATGCAAAAGCAGTCAAAGCAATAGAAATATTTAGTTATGAACTGCTATGAACAAACTAAAATTTGATAGCTTAAAACAACCATGCTTATAATTTTCATGATGATGCAAGCGAATGGTATGTTGGGGTTGCAGTATCCAAATGGATTTTTCAGTCACATGCCTCAGATGTTTGTGACTCAAAATGGCTCGACTACTGTCATATGTCCGGGACCTCCATTTTCTCTGACAGTTGGGTCTATCAGCTCTTTCCCAGTAGTCTCAGGCTTTCTGCTTCTCTGTATGTTCTTTCCACATGGCTTCACCACTTGGTCTCTCTAGCAAAGGTAGCCGTACTTCTTACATGAAAGCTGGGGCTCCCAGAAATGCAAAGCAGAAGCTGCTAGGTCTGAAATTGGGACAGCATTTCTTCCACAGTATTCTATTGGTTAAAGCAAGTTTCAGGCTCAGCACAGAAAAGGCATCCTACAAAAGTGTGAGCACCAGAAGTCATGATCTATTCTGGCACTCCAATTTAATGGAATGCAACGTGCATTTTGTAAGCGTATCACCTGGATTCACAAGTCTAAACACAAATTTGCAAAAACACTCATTTGACTCTGCAAAATGTACAGATGGCAAGGAGAAGAGATCACCATATATTGATTGATGCTGATCCTCCAAGGATGAACTAAGTTATAAAAAAAAAGAAAGAAAAAAAGTGCCCCGGAGAAGGAAGGACTATTTCAGTTGTCATCTTGAGGATTAATTGTTTTGATTGAAATCATTTTTTTTAATATCAGAGAACAGATGAATTTTACCATACTGCTCTGAATTACACTCTAGAAAAATCAGATGCTGCATGTAGAAATAATCTCTATTTCAAGAATGTGCATGTTTCTGCAAAAATCCTTATTCTTATGGCTTTCTCATTAAAAAAACAAAAAAACATAAAATGAAAGGAAATAAAGGGCATGCTATGCTAACTGAATCTTATGTGTTTTAGCTGAAGGCTGCTGCCTTGCAGAGGAATTCAAATATCCAAAGCAATCTTGTGTATCAGAATACTACCATTTACATCTTTTGTTCTCATGTTTCCTTATGCATTGTGCAAGGTCCTATCTAAGAATGAATTAAAGGGTAACTGTCAAGATAACAGCTAAAAAATAATCTTTTCTGCATTGTTTCACTGGTGTTCGATTGCGCAGTTTTTTGTAAAAGCATGTTTAATCATCTCCTTATCTGATTAATTTATATTATCTCATTGTATAATATTAAAAGAATGACAGAGCAGTTCACACTTTTTTTGTGTGTGTAGTTTACTATCTGTTGCTCTAAGACTAACTCAGTTTTGCGAATTAATATTGGAACATTGCATGGAAAAAGAAAACCCTAAACACATCTTTATGTTTATTGGAGAATAAATTGTTTTTGTTAGTTTTAAATTGTATTTTATATGCTATTTTAATTTTTCATATCTGTGCCTAACCTCCCATGTATAAATTTTTTTAGGTTCTCTCTAATTATCATCCAAATTTCTATTTTTCTGTCACATAGATGATATGTACTCAACATACATTTTTATGCAGCTCTGCAGCAGGCATAAGATGAAATATTTGAATAGCAGCTGATGTTGTGTGTGCTTTTCACCCCAGGAGATTTCTTTCAAGAAAAAGAAGTAGCCAGGATGTCTCAGATTCTCTCTATCAGTATTCACACAGCTTTTATTTGTGGCTTCATTCTAATCCTTCTGTATAAATAAGAATTAGTCCTAAACATGTATTCTTTGTTTGAGTTACGTTACACAAAACATCCAAGGAAGAAGAAAAGGGGAAAGAAGTGTGTAGAAATAAGATTTAAAAAAATGATAGCTTCCCTAAAGAAATTAGATGTGAAATCATAGTTAAAATTAATATGTCTGTGCACGTGTGTGTGTGTGTGCACATTGTGAGGAGCAACCTCTTTGTGGAATCATAATCAATAACATTTTTAGAATAGCTTACAGGCGAGAATGCCTATTCTAGTTTTACACTTTAACAGGTTAATTATTCTGAATTTAGGGCCTTGCTATGTATGGGTATATGTCTATGTGATCACTTTGTATTAAAGGGAACATATTTGATTAGATTTCTTCATTAATAAGGTGACTTCATTATTTCCCTGAAAATCACAAGATAAGTCAAAACCACCATCCTCACCCCCCAATCTCCTTACCACCAGTTTTTTTTCTGAACTGCTCTGAATAATCTAAAGACCTATTCAGCTTGCAGCCAGATGTGAACAATCACTGCTTGACACAGGGTACAAATAACACCTACTCCAGCTATTACTCTTAAATTGGAGCTCTGCCCTTGATGGAGGCTGGAGATTGCTCTGGCTTTTGTAACTTGCACATGAACAGTAGTAGGCAAAGAGTGAGAGGGAGGCCAGAGCATATTGGTTGCAAGCTGGAGGTAGATCTGGACTTCTCTCATATGAGAGTGGTCTGTTTTAAACTGGAGTGAGGTCACAGGCCATAGTTCAACCTAAAGGACTCAGTGGACTAATGTGTTCGGCAGACACAGACTAGTGAAACTAAACTAAACAAAACAAACAAAAAAAAGGTGAGCAAGGGTCCAAGCCAACTTTGAAACCTAAATGAGCATGTGTTTTCATTCTTCAAAACTTTCAGAAGTCTTTTAACTATCTAAGGATAAAACTGTTTATGGTTCATAGTGTTTGAGAAAATGGAGTCCTGACTTCTGAACTTGAATTAACAGGAGGGAGAGAAGAATGAGAGTCTGGACTGGAAAAGCACTATTCCCGTAGCAAGCAACTGTGTTGGTTGGTCATGGTCAGATTTTACCAGGATCCTGAGGTTGTTCAAAAGTAAAACTCACAACTCTTTTGAATTCCAAGTAGTATTGATTGGCTTTGTTTGTGCTACATGAGTCTCTCTCTCGCTCTCTTTTAAGTTAGGCTGCAATCGTTCTTTCCTCCCGGATGTCTAGTATTTGTTGTGAAGAATAACAGCATGTGCCATCTGCAGAGAGAACCCCTGCTGAGATAATGTTCAAGTCCAAGACATTAAAGCTATAAAAATCAGGAAAACAAGTAGTCTTCCTTAATGCTTTATTTCTAAATTATTTGTTTTATTTCCTTTTGCATTTTTCTTAAATGTTGTTTTTGACAAAAGTGAGATTGCCCTCTTTATAATCTTCGTATTGATTCCTTCAGAGGGAAAAATATATGAAATGATTGCAGGGTAAAAATAAACATGGTCCTCAAATTGTGATCAATACTAGTGAAGTTCATGGTTTAATGATTAGAAAAGCAAAGCAAAGAGGGACAAAATATATTCTTTAAAAGAGACCCAGGTTACTTAAGAAGACATAAAATGCACAGAAATTTTCTTTCATTAAGAATCATTTAGTGGAGCAACAGGCACTCTCATACATTGCTAGTGGGAATGCAAAATGGTGCCGCCACTTTGTTAAAGTGTTTGGCTGTTTTTTTTTAGTTTTTGTTTGTTTGTTTGTTTTTATGAAGCTAAACATACTCTTACCATACTATCCAGTAGTTGGTCTCCTGGGTTTTTACCCAGAGGAGTCAAAAACTTAATGTCTACATCAAAACTTTCACATAGATACTTATAACAGCTTTTATTCATAATTCCCAAAACTTTGAAGGAACCAAGATGCCCTTCAGTAGATGAATGGATAAATAAACTGCGGTACATCCAGACAATGGAGTATTATTCAGCACTAACAGGAAATGAGCTATCGAGTCATGAAAAGACATAGAGGAAACTTAAGTGTATATTTCTAAGAGAAAGGAGCCAATGTGAAAAGAAAACATACTGTATGATTCCACTTCTATGATATTCTAGAAAAGGCAAATCGTGCAGACATAAAAGATCAGTGGTTACCAGAGGTGGTGGGTAGGGCAGGTGAGAGGGATAAATACAGGTAGTGCAGAGAGGATTTTTAGGGCAGTGAATGTACTCTGTATAATATTATGATAGATGTATGTTATTACAAATTCGTCCAAACCTGTAGAATGTGTAATGCCAAGAGAAAAACTAATGTAAACTACAGACCTTGGGTGATTATAATATGTCAGTGAAGGTTCGTCAATTGTAACACTTGCACCAGTCTGGTGGGGTTGTTGATAATGGGGGAGGCTGTGCATGTGCGGGGCAGGGTGGTATACGGGAAATCTCTGTACCTTCTCTCAATGTGGTTATAAATCTAACGATGCTCTAAAAAATAAAGTATTTTTATGAAATAATCATTTAGAAGTGAAAAGTGAGAAATATGCTGTCACATTTGTTAGAGAGAAAAAGGAAAACTTCATGTTAACTCTGGTTCCACTGAGTATTTGTTGATGTGACGCTGTCTGACTTTGTTATTAGTGGTCCAGGGGAAGCCTTAGTAGAAATAACTCACATGTTCAATTTAAATTTCCGCTATCTTGGCTCTTAGAACATGAGAGAACTCACCTTTGTTTGTTTGGCAGATGGGGAAAATCACCACTTACAAGTATGCTTTGTGAGTATGGTACTAGATTTTCCTTGAAAATAATATGTATGTACTGAACTTTTTAAGAAAGAAGTTGCTGAACAAAGAGTGATATCTCATTTTAATTTGTATTTTTCTGATGCATAATTATGTTGAACATTTTCCCATATGTTTATTACACTAATCCTTTAGAAAATATAAGATTTGGAAGTCCAGCTTAAAAAGTTTCTCAAGTTTTGGTATAATGTCAGTTTCTTGATAATGACAAAGGTGAGAAAAGAGAAGTAATGTTTGCTTAGTGCCTGTCATGTTTTGAGAGCTTTACATATAATATATCAATTATTTTAATAGCTAAATGTGATCATTTTAATAGATGATAAAGTTCATGTCTGTTTATGAATAGAATCTATTTAATTTTCTATTCCCTCTTTTCTTCCTATACTCTAAGGTGCCCTAATTTTCCTTTACTCCCACATAATTTGTTTTTCCATAGTTTTTCCAGATTTATGGAGAGTAGCGGTTATTACTATGGCTTCTAGGTAGTGTTTCCTTATCCATTAACAATCTAACATCATGTTGGATAGTCTTCTGCATGCCTTCTGGGATTTGAATTTTTACAATAAATCACCATTACTGTTATAATGAGAAAAAAACTATAAAGTTGTTTCCATTTTGAAAAAAAATCTATTCCTTTTTTCTGTTCAAACGAGAAACCAGACCTTTGCTTTCTCAAATTGTATTACGAGAGATAATAAATGACCTGTTTGCTTCATTATTTATTTTCAAAGGCCGTTCACATCCCAGCTTTAAATGAATAGTTGTATCCCAACTCCTGAGGAATCAAATATTTACACTTTCTTTTCAAGTTTCAGCAATTTTTCCTTATCAAAGATTTTCTTTTTGCAAAAATGTCCTCATATTTATACTTAGACTCACTGACATAATTAATCTGTTTAAGAAAAGAGACTGGATATAAAATGTTAACTTGAGAGGAAAACCGGCAATTTTCTTAACTTCAGCAACAAATTTATGTGGTATCTTAGTAGGGAGTGTCCAAGTTGGCTGATGATGTTACTGAGTTTATTATTGGGTAAGAAGTTTCCTACAACACTAATCTTTCTTCCTCTCTCCTTACTCAGCCCTGCAACCCAAATCAAAACAAAACCTGAAATCAAAAAGGAAGAAAAAACTTCACTGGGGAAACATAAATTGTCATTCATTATTTTTTAAAAGGACAAAAGTATATCTTTAATATTAACCAATGCCCTTTTAGTTCTCAAGAATGAAGGTGAAAGTCAACTGGAAAGGTAAATTTAATGTATGGAGTTTATGCCTTAAGCATTTTATACAAGGCTGAGCACGTAATAGACACTCAAAAATTTTTTGTTTGATTCATCTTATTTTTCCTTAAGATACTTTTAAATATAAGTGGTGTCTTAGTATACTTGCATATCTTGTGCTTAAACAAATGACTATTCGTTTTTGGTCTTAATCCCTTTTACTACAAAACTAAAAACATTTTCCTTCAACTATCATAATAAACCACTTCAACTTCTGAAACATACCAGATCTAGATCAGTTTTTTATGTCTTCATTAAGGACGAATACATTATCCACAAGTGTCACCAGGAGCAAATGCATTAGCTTCTGAGCTCTCTTGGATAATGTCAAATGACATGGCATAAGTCCAGCATGCCCTTATTATACAATTTCTGCATTTACCTTGTCTAGATTTTCCTATGCAGTACAGTGTTCAGTGATTAGACGTGTTCATATATTTTCAAATCCACTTTTGCCACACAATTTGAGTACATTCACACAATTGAGTCAGTTGAGAAGAAGCCTATGGGTTTGATATAAATGTGTTATCTTGTGTTTGGCAATGGCAATTATAGATCTGGATAGACAAGAGGGCTGGTGGCCAGCTTTCCATAGGGGCAGCGATTTCTGATGCTTTTTCCCAAATCTGTTCATTTTGCCCTTAGAGTAACTTTATTAAGTTAAAGAGTTATCAATAAATCTCCATTGCAGAATTCAAAAGATTTAGATTCTTTTTTGGAGCAAGAATGTTTTTCTAAGGGAATCTGGAATAATTCAGCTCAGTTGCCATCAATGCAATTTCATTTGAAAAAATAGAACTAGATTTTCATTAAGACACGATGGAGAGCTGGGAAATAAACGAACAAGCAAATGAGATGTCAGGAAGAATGTGGGTGAGTTATTATTGGGTAAGAAGTTACCGACAACCCTACTCTCTCTTCTTGACCAAGGTTTTGGTTGGAGTTCTGCTCAAATTGTGGGGAATAATATTTTTAGCTTGTTATTTTGGATACATGTGAGTGGCTATTCTGAGATTTATGGATAATCTGGACAGGACATGGCCAGGTGTAATGAAATGTGGCTTCCCAGGAAAAGCAACTATCCTGGGAAAGAACATGACAGCCACACATGATCTTCAGTTCGATGGAAGTTCTTGTATCCTTGTAGATTTTAAGACTTGATCTATGAAGATGTGTGCATAAAGCCAACAGCAAGAAAATGTGATTTTCACAACCCTCTTGTCTAACTTTCATTTTTATTTTATATAATGGTGAGATATAGTAAGTTCCACGGAAGAAAGATCTTTTAAAGACAGCAAATCTAAAAGTATGGCTGTAGGCTGCAGAAACCAGAAGGTGGGAATAGAAGAGAAATAACCATTGGAAATACACTTGTGGGAAGAATCATCATGGCTCACATGTTACTAGCTCTGACATGACACAAGGCTTAAAACAAAGTAGTAAAGTCTTTAGAATGCTCAAAAATCAGTGATTGAAAATGAGAACAAACAACCCAGGAAATGATAAATAAGTAAAATATTGCCCTTCTTCCCAAATTCACAGTCATTCCAGGTTTTACTTCAGTCCCTGCTAGAGTAGTTCTAAAGGTCCATATGAAAATATTTTCTTATTCTTATTTACTTATTTATTCAACAAAAACTGTTGAATGTGTTGATATGTGAAAGTTTCACAATCTTTGATTGTGAATTGTTAGTCAGAAAGATAGAAATTAAAGTGAAAAGACAAGCAGTCTAAGTTTAATGTATTTCTCAGCTACCTAAATTTTAAACAAGTGCTTTGGTACTTCTGATAATGCAAGGGCTGCTTTTTCCTGCTAAAGATGGGATTTATCCTATAGGACCTAAAATAGTATGCACAAAGGGAAATAATTGAAGGGCTCTAAATAGGAAAAATCATTGCATTTAAGTACTACAAATACTCAACATTCACTTTTCTTTTCCTTTGTGTGATTAGTCTAAGGCCATGGTTCCCAAATTTATATGAACATTAGAATCATCTTGGGATCTTTTGAAAATTCCAAATCCCAGACCGCATCCTAAACGAATTAAATCACAATCTCTGGGAATGTATGTTGGGAAACAACAACAAAAAGAGTATTATTTGGAGCAGATTGAATCGACTTGAGATAGGGTGGGCCAATTGATTTATTTTACTTTTGTTTTTTCATTACTTTTTACTTCCTAATTTTTAAGTGATGCAGAATGGCATGATAAAATAGTGTCAGGACCCCTCACCAAAATAGAAATTTATTCAGTTGTGTTACTGCAGAGGCACTTTGCATCCTGCTAGTAGAAGTAGGAGCTTAAGGTGCTAAAGGAAAGATGATTTTTCAGAACCCATATTCTTTGGATCAATAAATTTCCCTTCATTTCTCTCATGGAATCATATCTCATAGTAATACATTCAATATAATCCCAATAGATTTGTACAATATTTGTACTTAGATAACAGGTAATATTTATTTTTAACATGACTTAGTGATATGTGTGAGTAGACATGACCACATAGGTCAAGTATGGGTACACTCTATTCTCTCTACTCAACTCAGATTGTGATCACCTAATACCCAAAAAGGATTTTTTCATTATGTCCTGAGTCACACCTTTTTCTTTTACTTTGGATTCCAAGAGCTTTTCCCTTGGCTTTTTATCTTTTATCTTTTTAGCTGCAAAATGCTATTTAGTTAACACACACACACACACACACACACACACACACACACACACACACACACACACGCCCACCCCAAAGGCAAACCATGAACTCTTATTGATGTAGCTAATGACCCTAAACTAGAAAACTCACCTTAAATGTAGTAGTATAAGAATGATTTGGTGTCCCATCTCTAGATTTGGTAAATTTAATGTTATTTCTCAGATATGTAATTTTTAAACAAGTGCTTGGATACTTCTGATACAGTTGGTGTGCTGTCACTTTTAGAAACACTGATTTTTGGCAGTTGAGATGCAAAGATAAATAAGGGGGAAAATGTTTGAAAGTGTGGCCAAAACATATTTTGTGGTTTCCATATTTGTCATAGACACTGCTCTGAATCTGCATGATTTTTCTTCCACCACAAGACCTAAGAAAAATATCCAAGCTGAACCCTCTTCCATCTTTAAAGCAGTCTCTCCTCCTGGTTTTGCAGCTTTTAATAGCATGCTTGCTTTTATCTCACCGTACTAAATTCATTGAAGTTTTGCATTCTCCTCATTCCTAAGCATTGTCTCCTGTCCTTAATTCAATTTTTTAACTTTTTAAAAATTATCTTCATGGTGCTCTACCATTAGGGGCTGTTCCTGGGCAGCCAGCCCATGCAGTCACTGGGGCCAGGTGAACACCCTTGGCTTCATTTAGTAGCAACTTTGCTACTCAGGTTCAAGAGTACAATGGAATGAATGTTAAACTAGAAACCTTGCAATCGAGTCTTCTTTAACATTTAGCAGTAGAATGCTCTTGAATAAATTTCTTTTCTCAAGTACAGCTTCTTCAAGGAGTTGTAGAAACTAATATCTACTCTGCCTACTTAATGAAGTTATAAAAGGAAGTATAACTGCTGTATGTCAAAATAATTTGTACATCTTGAAAGCCTCAAAAAATGTCCAAGGTGGTGATCCTTAAAACTTAGGTTGCGTCAGACTCACCTAGAAGCCTTGTTAAAATACAGCTTGCTGGACCCTACCTTCAGGATGTCTGATTCAGCAGGTCTGTAGTACGGCCCAAGAGTCTGCTTTTCCAGAAAGATTCCAGATGATGTTGAAATTGATGTTGCTGGTCCCAGAGTTGCGCTTGGAGGACACTGGTCTAAGGAGTTATTATAAAATGGTCTAACCCCTCAGTTTACATATGTTCTCTGTGGTTCCCTGTGGATCTCAAATACCGAGATGCCATTAGTAAAGTTCAAGAATAATTTGAAAATTGACCAGGAGTGTAGGTCTTTATAATGTACCTACTAAGTGGGAGCTAGAAACAATTGAAAACAAGTCTTAAACGGGGAAGCTTCACAAATCCCTAAGAAATTTTATTTTAAACCTTGCATTATCTTGGATAATGTTAATTTACTTTTCAGAACTATGGAAGTGGCCACGATTATCTTCAAACTGAAGCCAGATATGCTTGACTGGGGCAACTGACTGGGGCCCCCCACAGCTCTTCCTGCCGCCTGCATGTTTAATGATACAGTCCAGGGTTACTATAATGAAGAGGAACGGGACACTGATGGCTTCAAAGCCAATTTGCTGTACTATAAATGGCAACGCAGAGAGCACACTAGGTGATTTTAGCTGAAAAATTAAAATATGCCATGATACAGCTATAAAACTCTTTGCGACCAAGCCAATATCATTCCGGTGTATGGCTCTTAGACCTCACAAAAGGATATTAATTAATGAAACAAACTCGTTGTAAAATAGTCTGAAGGCAATCTGATGTGTTGGGCTATACAGAGAAGGAAGTGGCAGAATATAGGTTTGTTTATTAATCTGGCTTCTACAGCATATCTCTGTGTGGTATGTGTACTTGACCAGACCTGAGAACAATCAGACCTTTCAAAGAGTGGTAGCTCAGTCTAATTGGTCTTTCAAAAGCAGTTGCACAGACTGTTAAATGAAAAAGAAAAGATGGGTCAGCTCAAAGCCATTCACATGATGCGGATTAGCTGTCAAGGTCCCACAAAGTCCCCAGCCAGGGAATCCTTGCTCATTCTTCCTTCAGGATGTGAGGGTGGCTCAGGCCAGCAGCATGGCTCTTGGTTGCCCTCTGCAGGGACAAACATCAGGAGCCTTGTTTGGGGAAGAGACTCAAGGGAATTGCAGGCCTTAGGAAGATATATACACTTGTGGCAATAAATTTTAAAGCATGTCTGGCTCTTTAAGGGCCTATCTAGTGTGGGTGATTTAACAAGCAGGCAATATTTTCAGGAGCCAAGTTTAGTGCTTCAGATGTACAAGGCATTTGCTGACTTGGTAAAACAGAGTAATTTGGGTCTGGGACCAACAGGAGAATGAGGAGGATTATTTTTCTCCTCTTTTCATCGGAAGTCTACAGTTCTGTGGGGGTGATCTTCGGATAAAACAAAAACACCCCCCCCACCCCCCAACACGCACACCTCTTGTTTTTATATATTTAGTACTAATGTCAGAGAAACTAATGAAAAGCAGACTGGTCACAGCAATATAGAAAATCAATTCTAAAGCTCTTTCTTATTTAGGCTTTTTGGTATAGTACATTGCTCTCATCTGTTACATGAGGGTCTCAACGTGATTTCCAAATGGGTTATTTGAGAGGAAATGAAGACACTTGCCCCAGGTCACACACAATAATAAAAAGTGACCGCTTTCTTAAAATGCATGCTTTTCCATGGTCTTCAGTTTTAAGGCTGATAGGAAAGAACCTTTATAATTCTCTTCCATGAGGCTTTTTCTGGGTAACAAAAATGAGATATGTACATTACACATTCATTTATAAATTAATATTGATCAACCTTTGGCATATTTATGACTTCATGGTGAACTAATGCTTTGTCATTTCCTCACGTAGTAGCAGGATTTGAAAATAGTAAACCTGGTCATGTAAATACATACTTAAAGACAAATCAGGGAATGCAGTCTCTAGTCTTCAGCCAAAGAACACACATTTCCTTCAAACATTTGCATCAACACATCTTTAGAAAGTATACAGAGAGGAGAAATTTAGGAAATAGGATAGAAATAGTTTCTAAACAGAAATCTGCCCTTTTTAAATTTTTCTTCATTGAAGAGATAAAACCATGTTCAGCCATTTTGAGTAAAAAAAAAAAATCAATAATAAGAAGTATCTGTGGGGCAAAGGTGACACACGCATGAGGAAAAATGGTAAAATTTCAGAGGAGTGAAAATAAAGAGACGAGAAATAGATGAGAAACCACATTGGGCCTCAGTTTCTTGTGGATTGTAATAAATTGGGTGATATTAACAATTTCAATGTGCATTTCACTGGAAGGCAATTTCTGTTGAATGCAGGTACAGATTCCCCAAAGGTTCATAATGAAATAGATTCAGGAAAGACTTGGTCAGGTGATTTGAATAGTTTTATTTATTGCTGAACTTTTGAGGCTTTCCTATATCATTTAATATTGGGAGTTTCTAAAAAGTGGGCATTATATATTAAGTTTTTAATCTTCGATCATACAAACTTTTTCTCCACAGTACTATAAAAATTCTGATTTTCATTATTGGTAGTGTATTTTTCAGTTCTAAAATTATATGAACAGGTGTTGAGAAGATAGTCTGTAAAAAAAAGACAGTATGAAATAAAAAATAGATATAATTAACCATGTAATTAGATGACAAGGACCTTGTTTTGCATTTCTACATTAGAGCAAATTATTATTGTTTTTTCCTTAATTTTCTACATATTGCCCTACAAGAATAAAAATCTTAAATAGGAAGAAAAGATACTACTAAGAAGAGAAATGACCAGATATTTACATGGCAATGAAAGAGATCTTCCTGTCCAGTGGGTAGTATCTGAGAACTGCATCAGTAACATGTTACTATTTTTAAAGGCAGTACAGTATCTGATCATAACATGGAAGCTCTCCCTGTCTTCATCATCTACCCTGGTAATTCCCACAATAGGCTAATGTCAGGCACACTCACTTTACTATATCCATTTTGGGCTTTCATAATTAAGAGAGAAAATATGGAGCGTTCAATGGTAAGCCTCTAGGATGATTAAGGAGTTGGAAAACAAGCCCGATTTGAAAAGGTTAAATGAGATAGGATTTTTTTTTTTTT
Source organism: Pteropus alecto (assembly GCF_000325575.1). NCBI lineage: Eukaryota > Metazoa > Chordata > Mammalia > Chiroptera > Pteropodidae > Pteropus > Pteropus alecto. Next base: position 250,943 of record NW_006434369.1, read on the forward strand.
TTTTTTAATCTGAGGAAGAGTAAGTAGAGGTACCAGTTAAGAGTGATTTCTATTATGTAAAGTGTTATTAAACAGATGAAGGTGACCAGCTATTTTTCATTGTCGGTGAGAAAAGAACAAGGGAAAGTTTGCTGATACTAACTGTGAGGACTCATTTTAGACATGGGGAATGATTTTCTTATTCGATAGTTTTGCACCATCATTGCAGTTTCTTACCATTTGATTAGATCAAAATGGAATTCCCAAAAGGTACTTTACCAATGAATCGCTAATATTGTTAACTTTTATTAAATTTTTATTATGGGCCACATACCATACTGGACATTTTACATGCACTGTTGTTTAATTTTCAGCTGAGCTTTTTGAGAAATGTATTTTTATCCCCATTTTATAGATGTGAAAGATAAGGTTCATAGATATTAACTACCAACAAATTTTAGTGGAGTCAGTTTTCATACACAGGTCTGCCTGGCTGCAAAAGCCATCTCTCTGAGCGACAAACTTTTCCACTGTTGCATAGTCTTCTTGTGCAGGTCACTCAATATTTCTTTGAGTTTGTTCCTCAACAATAATATATAACACAGATTTATTTTAATAACTTATTTTTGTCTTTCTTCTTGACACAGGGAACAAATGTGATCTTACTGAAGAGGAATCCATTGCAGTGGTTCTACGTGGTTCTGGGGTTGCAGACTGGGTTTCCCAGGATCTTGACTGCTGCCCTTCACCCTGCCTCAACTTTTACTGATTCTGCTACTGAAGACAAAAAGTGGAAGGAAGGTAGGAATGCATATCAGGAGCACGGGTCCTGATAGATAGCATCTATAACTAAAGGGCCTTGGGTGCATCATGAAAGTATATAAGAAGGAGAAATTGCTCACGAAAATATCGCATGAAGTCCCTGAACGTCAATGTCATCTCCTTGTACAAGGCCTAAGGAAGTAATTAAATTCGAGCTGCACATATGTTGTTATGAAAATTTACTTGGGTTCATATGGCTATATCTGACTGTAGCTACTATATTTGAGAACCTGATTCAAGGTAGGTAAATTGATGAGATAGAGAGAGAGAGAGAGGGAGAGAGAGAGAGAGAGGGGAAAGAGGTATAGCATTAGAAATGTTATCTAAATCTTTCCTTTCTCTTCTTCCCTCCCTCTTGCATCTGCCTGCCTGTAGCAAGGGCAAAGTCTCATCTGGTTTGTTCACCTAAAATTCTGGGGGATAAATTCTATTTAGAAGGATTATTAGGAAACTGATTGAGACTGTCTAATCCAGGTTTTATTATTAATTAAACTGATATCATGAGCTCCATATGTTTGATTTCCACACATCTATATTTGTTAAAGTTTGGAAAGAAGAGAAAGGAGAATTATTTATTTGCTTTCAAAATGCCAGCACATTAGTCATAAACAAGTGTGATCAGATGTTCTTAAACTTGTGCCTTTGGAAGTTTCTCAGGATACATTTTCTTTTATACCTCTTATTAAATCACAAACATTGGTTCTTCATTTTACTTCTCTAAAAGGGATGGTCTTCTAAATTCATTTATATGGGTTAGGTAAATTTTTATTATGTTCCACATATGTATTATATCTTTAATTGTATAAGGTATCATATAATTAAATGGAAAGACAAAATATCTAGGACGGTCTCATGAAAAAGTAATACTACCTATCACTGAACTATTTTGAAAAGTAGTATATTTGATTTGACATAAAAATTAATGTTTATGGAAAAGAAATTTTATCTTCATGGACTGGAAGAATTAATTTAAGATGGCAATAGTTTCCAAGTAATCAACAGATTTGGCGCAATTGCTATCAAAATGGAAAGGCTGATCCTAAAATTTATATAAAATTACTAGGGACCCTGAAAAGCCTAAACGATCTTAAATGAAGTTGGAAAAATTAGTATCCCTGATTTTAAAACTTACAACAAAGCTCTAGTAAATAAAAAAATAAAATTATGGTACTAGCATAAGGTTAGATGTAAAAATTAATGGAATAGAACTGAGAATCCAAAAATAAGCTCATATTTATATAGCCAATTGATTTTTGATAAGGTTTCTGAGACCATTCAATGGGAAAAAGTAGTCTCTTCAACAAATCGTACTGGGACAATTGGCTATTCACATGGAAAAGAATGAAGTTAAACCCTTACCTCATATCATACACAAAAAATAACTCAAAGTTGATTTAAGACCTAAGTATAAAAGCTAAAACTATAAAACTCTTATAGGAAAACAGGAAAAAATCTTTGTTATCTTGTGTTTTGCAATGGTTTCTTAGGTATGATATCGAAAGCACAAGCAATGAAAAAAAAAAAGATAAATTGAACATCAAAATTAAAACTCTTGTGCAGCAATGAACACTATCAAGACAGTGAAAAAACAACCAAAAGGGTAGAAGAAAATACTCGTAAATTATATATATCTGATAAGTGTCTAATATCCAGATTATAGAAACAACTCTTACAACTCAGCAACAAAAAGATAAACAACCTATATCGACATGGTTAAATCTTGAAAATATTATGCTAACTGAAGAAGGCAGACATGAGACCATACACTGTATGATTTCACTGGTATTAAATATTCACAATAGGGAAATCGATAGAGATAGAAAGCAGATTAGTGGTTGCTAGAGGCTGGGGGTGGGAAGAGGATAAGGATTTAATAAACATGAGTTTTCTTTGGGTTGATGAACATATTCTGGAACCAGACAATGGTAGTGGTTTCACAATATTCAATGCCATTGAATTTACTCTTTTAAATGGGTAAAATGCTAAATTTTATGTTATGTGTATTTTACCATTATGAAAAAAATTAATGATGATTAACATAGTCGGCTAACATGATAACTTTGTTTTAAGCTGGTGAAGGAAATATAATGAAAAGATGCTCAACCATACTTAGGTAACACTGAATTCTTTACACCATTGTTTCTTATCCATATTATAAGATACTAGTTATTTTACAAACAGCTCTGGAAATGAGGGAAAAATTGAGAGTAGAGAAAATAAAAATGTGTTCAAGGTTCATACCTTGTGATCACATAAAAAGACATTAAAATATTTGAAAAAGTACAAGTTGTCAGACTGTCTTTGAAGTGCTTATGCTTAGTTAGATATTGTTTCAATATTTATGCTCTATTATTGAAATGAAATCTTTAGTGATTTCCTAAGGTGAGAGTTATGTATATACACACCAGAAAGAAGAAAAAAGGGCTATTCAGCGAAATACGTACAGTTTTTAAAATATAAATTTATAAGTAAAGGATGCTAAAATGTTCCTCATAAAATACATTGAGAAAACATTTGTTTCTGCTGACTATTGACTAATTCCCACATAGCATGCTGACTATTTTTAGGGGAAAAACATTTTTTAATGAACAAATTGAATTTGTATTAATTAGATTTCATCATTGTGGCTTACCCTCTCATCTAATTCTGCTCTTTTAAATTTCAATAACTGCAGGTTCCTAATCACTATCATCAATTCCATTTTGTAAACACATACTATGTCATATCTCAGCTACTTGTCATGAATGAAGTTTTTAGGCACATTCTACTCTTTCCGTGATGTCCTTAGTATTCCCATTTCTACTTAGCTGTCAAAAGACTTATGTTTTCACATGAAAGTAGTTCTGTTCACCAGTTTAGATAACATTTGTAAAAGAGAGGTGGAAAACAAAGGTCGTTTATCAGATTTGCCTGATATAAATATTTGTATTTGAATCATAGATATCAGATTAACCTAGTGCAGATATCAATATTTTATATATAGATGATAGAATAAAATACGATCATATAGTATATGGTGTATATATATTAAATACAGTATATATGTTTTATGAGGTAGAAAAAAAGGTTTGGTTTATCTGTACTTTGGGGAAAATGGGGGGATTATCCTAGTAATGGCCCTAAACCTTGCTTTAGTCAATGAAATTTGAAGGAACATAGCATCTAGATGGGAGCATTTGAGAACCAGTGGGCAATTCTTCATCAGCCCATTCCACTGCCGTGGTGATCAGCAGTGTTTCTGCTGGTAGTGACTACATAGTCCTGAGTTCTTACTTGAGGGCAACATGGAACTGACTTTCCACTGAACCAAAGTGAACATATTGCAAAAAGACTTTTAAACCATTAAGACTCAGGAATTGTCACAGTATCATGTCCTATCTTATATTAATACAATAGCTTATAGACTTAAGTAATATTTAAAATATGATATGTAATATATTTAATATGTATGTATTTATAAATGTACATGAAGTGTTACAGTGTGATATATGGATATTCCTATATTGTTGTTTCAATGGTAATTACTTTCTCTCAAAAAATAAAAATAGTGTAACCCTATATTAGATTAGAGAGTTGTTTGCTGTGGTTTAGATTCTCTCTTTTTGTCATGAAGTTCAGGACACAATTCATGGCTCTATTCCTCTGTACTAGTCTGTTCCATAATAATCAACACTAGACATATTACTTCTTGGTATAAAAGCTGACATATGTATTACAGAGTGTTCTCTTTAAGCCTGAAATCTTGGAAATTTAAAGCTATAAATTATATCTTCAATATTCTATTTAAATTACCCCAGATGTTTTCTGTTTCTAATTACTGATTTTTCAGATATTGAAAAATCCTGGAAATATGGCTCTGCTTGTGTTTTTAAAAGTCAGTTGAAGAATGCTTCATGGGGTCTTTTTACTGTCTCTTTAGGGTTCTGCTGTCTTCTTGGGATTTTTGCTGAAAGTTTCATTGTCATAGAAAACTGCATTTTTTTCTTCACTGAAACATCTCAGTTGTAATTACACATCTATGTGTGCAATCATTTTCTTAAATGTCTCTTTCAAGAATTAGGCTGTCCCTTCTAGGAGTATCTATTTTATTTACTCATTTTTCCTTAGAGGCCAGTACCAGGCCTGTCTCACAGTAGGTTTTTGATAAATATTTATTGATAAATGACTGAAAGAACTTTTCAAAGTTGATGTTTTTATCAACTGTGTATGTATTTTTTTTCCTTCCACCCAAGCCTACTTTTGTTTACACAAGACTTTAGTGAAAATCTATGGAAAAAAAAAGAATTGTATAATTAGTATAAGAGCTTTATTTTCACTTCCTCCATCTCACTTGATTTCATCTGGTACATGATGGCAACATAGTTGAAGCATGCATGTGGTTCTGAATAAAAGCACATAAAATCATGTAAACCACTTCGTTTTTTACCTATTTTATGATTGTAATTTATGGTGGTGATGGTGAGACTGGGTGTCAGGAGGGAGTGTTGCATTTGTAATTAGAAAGAGAAACAGATGTTGAAGCCTTCGTTTGAAATGATGTTTCCTTTATAATTGTCCTCACTGCTCACTGATCATTTTCTTTTTCACCTATTGAAATTCTTACTGAAAAGATCTGGGTCTCTAGATAATACTCACCATATGAGGGCTTCACTGCAGTGGTGCACCAAAAAATTTTTGATTCAGTACGCTTATAAAACAAGATCCCAAAAAATCCCATGTGTAAAGGCACAGAAACAGAAACAAATTAAAAAAAAAACATGCTTTTTTCTTTTTGGAGCTGAAGTATTGGATATATAATCATGTTTACACACTGACTTTTTGACTCTAAGTTATTACAGAATTTACGTAACTTATTATCTTGACCAACATCCACTTTTTCCAGCTGATCAAAGGAGAGAGAAGAAAGAATCTGCATCCTAAATCGCACTAACTCTGTTCAAAGATAAACATTGCTAGGGTAATCACGTGTGTCGCAGCACACTGAGTTATGTGATGAAAAATGCCAATACATCTCCTCATGGTATTTTTGACCCAGTTAGAACCTGGGTCACACAGCCTGCTCTGATGGAGGCTGAATGGCTTTGGCGTACCTTTATTTTTCTGGCACTGACACCTGGGCAGTAGAAAGGATGTGATTCTGTCGATTTTATTTCAGGATTTATAAGAGAATGGTGTCATTGAATAGGAATGGATGCAGAAATATGGGGGATTATCAGAAATAGCTTTGGCCTATTCATTTCCCCCTCTGCTTTCTTCATACTGTTCCCTCCCTTACTTTGAATATAAAGTAGTGTAAGCAAGACTGGCTCAAGTTGGAAAGAACTTGAGCGATTGTGAATATGTCTAAAGGGGGAGACTGGAGAACAAATGGATGCCTGTCTTACCACCTATAATATGAAAGCAAGCGCTGTTTGTCACTCTATCTGCAGTGCCTAACATAGTAAACAGTAGATGATAGAGACTCACTAATTAATTATTATTAGGCCATATAACTTGCCAGAAATGTTACTCAATAATAAATGGTACTTTGCTAGTTGTGAGCACTGTCAAATAGACTCAGATTTTAGGCTCAATAGGCGCTAACGATATCTAGAATCAGATCTCAGATCAAGTCTGCACATGGGCTTCTCTTGCCTGGAGGAGAAACACTTTTTTGTCTTGGTTTACTAATGGAAATAATTGTCCATATTTGAACCTGAACGAGGCAGTTTGCTCCTTCAGGTAGAATGTTGTGCTTAGGACATCAGCCAGTGAGCAAATGGAACTATGTATGAGACAGGAAATTCAAGTAATGAATTACAGAGACACACTGAACAAACCTGCTTTGATGTGACTTTGGAGTGCTGGCGGCAATAAGATGTTGGCCAAGCCCATTTGCTAAAGCACATGGGAAGACAAATTTAACTTTCTAGTGCGCGAGCTTGTATAAATGTGTGTGTGTACACACATCATTCTTTGATCAGTTAATGGAATCTCCTCTAAAACACATTTTCATCCCCCTAATGGTTGTTAGTTGAGTTTTTCACCTTTTACTTTTCATTCTTTCATAATGCCCCTTGACTTCACCGAGTCACTCTCCCTTCTACTTCAAAGAGAGGTGTATGTTTATTATCCCTATTGTGCACAGAAGAAAAAGAATAAAAAGCTTTTAAACAGAGCCTTGCAAATTTGCCCAAAGTATATATCATTGTGTAGAAGAATGATGGTATACAAGAGCAGACCTGTAAAATTCCGTTCATTTAAAGATGATCTCAATTAGAGAGAGACATTTCTCAGGCTCTATATCTTTCCATAGAGATGAACGCTATTCTTCCTCTGATAAAGAGACATTTATCAGGTGACACGTCAATTTTCAATTAATTAGCACTCCAATTTTTTAGAAAATGAAGGCTTCGCTTTATTTCTGTAAATAAACTTGAAGAATGAAATTCCTAGTTTGTAGGTGACTCGATGCTATAAGCAAAATATTTCAGTCATACTACACCAAGCCAGTCTGACACCTAATAATATATCAAGTTTTTTTCAAATTAGGGTATTGATCTCATTCTTCCCAAGCATTGTCATTGTCAATTTATTTTTATTTAGATGCTTGAATTGCAACTTGTGAGTAGCTAACAAGAGTGAAAGATCCAGCAAAAGAGTTTGTTCCTCTTGTTCTTATACTCTCATCTGAATTTTTGAATATTCAAGATGACGAGATCTGGATTGGCAGCGTCATTTTTGCATAAGATACTCTGATGTCTGCCCTGTTTGTTTCACCCAGTGGGTCGATGTTCTTCCATTAGCACCCTCACTACTGTGCTTGGTCCAGTGTGTGGTGGCTGGGCATCTGCAGATGATGCCTTTCAGATGTTAGCCTACAGGAAATTACTGAAAGTCAGTGCAAAATGTCAGAGCTCTAGACATTCAGCTGCAAAAACCTTGTTGGCAAGGTCATGGTTTTGGTACCTGTAGCAGAAACTGAAGAGAAACTCTGAAAACACTGCCCACATTGTCCCAGAGGGAATACCTACAAAAGTTTGCTCCCCTGGGGAAAAACATTTCACACACATAAACTGTTCCCTGAGGCAAAAAATAGAGTTTAAAGTGTGCATTTGAAGGCAAATAAAACTACCTCTTGAATGTTGTCCACATGTGACAGGTAAATGAGTCTTTTCTCAGTAAAGTCCCCTTTGTTTCTTGGCAACTCAGCATTTATGTTTTCATGTTCAGTGACAAGAAACTCCCCCCTTCCAAAATTCAAACCATCTGTGCTAATAGCAACATAATCAGTCCTAGCCAATAAATCACTCCATCCAATGTTCTTGACTACAAATTCTGTAGTATATTAAAACATTATAATAAATGACAACATGGTATGATCTGTGGGGCCTCTTAGTGCTATCTTCTTCATCTACTTGGGGGAAATTATGGCCTCCAAGATCTTTATAATTTGAGCACTTAGGTTTGCTGAACAGACTCCTAAAAAAGTGTCAATTTTGTGAGACTTTAAAACCACTCACCCATAGGAGAAACCCTGAGTTTTTCTTGAAAGAAGACATTGGGATGAAAGTGTCTTTTTAATTCTATGGCTAAGCAGTCAGAGAGTCAATGAAAATCAACAATCTGGAAGCTAGTAAATAATGCAAAATGCTTTTTTTTTTTATAGTTGAAAGTAAAAAGTATTTTTGGCATGGCTTATTTTGTATGTAGTTCTATTTATTAAAGTGATGTTTCATAAATGAGATACGTTGTCCTTTGCTGTGAGAATGCATATAGTGTCTTGAAAATATTAAGCCATTAATATCCCCAGTCTCCTTAGGGCAATAGAGCATTCTATTTCAAAAATACAGAATCGATGTACTAAGACTGCATCCAGCACTCCCCACAATAGCCACAATAATAAAGTATCTTGTGCAGATCTGCACTGAATGACTCATTATGAATCTTCCTTATTATTTCTTCACCAGGTAACTTTTTTGAGAATCCATCAAACTATAATAAAAATAATGTACGGTGATTCCTAGCACCACAAATGATAACCTATGTGCCCTTATAAAAGAACCCTCAGGAAACTTGTGGATTAACTCTTATCGGTAATAGAGAAGATATAAAATACTTAAAGGGAGATATAAATAGGTACCTGTAAGCCATCAGTAGGCAGATGGCTTGAAGATTGAAGTCCCACTCTGGCATTTCTCCTGCCCTAGTGACAGAGTGTCAATTGTGTTGTACAGCTATGCTACATCAAGAAAACATTATTCAACAGGGGGCTAAAGCCCAACTAACGTGCAAGATGTTGAAATAAAGTATTTAGGGAAAACATTTCAAAACTATAAAATACAGCACAGGTGGTAAAGCTGAGAGGATGCTGTGTTCTTATGTAAGGCTAATAGATATCAGCATACAAAAGTCAATGTAATGTGTATGTCATGCATTATTTATTGTCTAACGATGCACTAACACATAGGGTCATCTACACATAAAGCCATTCTGACAGTCCAGAGCACTAAAATTCAGTGCATCCTCCTAGAGACTTTTTTTCCTTGAGTGACAAACTGTCTAACTTTTAAAATATCTTCAAAGGATGTTTCTCAGAATAGCCCTGCCTGATTTACTCCAGCAGCCTTCATCACTTGTCAGTCAATCAATCAGTCAATCAATCAATCAGTCGATCAACCAGGACTAGATATTCTCATAAACAATCACTCCAGGCTTTTGCATTTTGTTAATCATTGAAATTCAATAAAATAAAATAAAATAAAAATTTAGAATTGACATGTAGTTGCTAACATTTTATTTTATAAGCAGGAATTTAAATAACAGAAACTACCACTCTTATAGGCTATTACCAGTGACTAATAAAATAAATTATATTTTAACATAAAAAGAAACAAGGATATATTTCAAATTAAAATATAGTCCTTTCCAAGATGAAGAGCTGAAACCTTACCTTGATATATGTTGACCCATGCGCACAGACAGATAAACATAAATGTACATACACATAATTGTCTTTTAATTTCATGGATTCTAAACAACCAATCATTCTTTTATCTTCAATTTTTTAAAATTTTTATTGAAGAAAAGATTTTTAACTATTTTTTTTCCTTTCCCCTACTCCATCCCTTCTGGTCCAATCATTCTTTATATTATCAAAATTTGATAGATTAGGGGGCAGTCTGGGCATAATTCTAAAACTTGGAAAAGTCCCCTATATAGCCATAGGGTGATAATGTGAGAGATTTCCCAGTCATAATTCAATTAAAAAAAAAAGGGCTGAAAGAGGACCTTATGTTTTGATGTCTATACCAATTAAGTAATTTTCTCTCAGCTTCAAACCTGCCCTTCTGTACCACGTGATGACCAGGGTGGGACTCTGCAAAAACCGCCTGTCTGCTTTGTCAGCTTGCTCAGCCAGCAGGGGGCGCAAAGGGGAGACTGCAAGGCTACAGAAGAAAAAACAAACTAGTGCCTTCCTATTTGTTCACTTTTGTTTCCTGTGGGCTTGCTAATGGCCTGCTCTGAGCATCACTCCAGCAATGTGTCACCTGGGAAGTGGGAAGTAGCAGTTCCATCTAGTTGAATCTAGTGTGCAGATCCAATTTCATCACCCCTTCCTGAGAGACCTGCAGCAGCCAGCTGGTGTCCGCTCTGCAGATATTTGGGTTCCAGGAGCACAAGGCTCCTCTTCCAAGTCTTCAAATTTTAACAATCTTATGTTGTCTTTTTGTTCTGTCAGCTAATGGAAGCTGCTCCCTGCAGTTGCTACTTCAAGGATTCCTTAGAGCAAAGGTTGGCAAACCACAGCTTGTAGGCTGAATCCTGCCTGCTGCTGGTTTTTTAAATAAGATAGTTCCCCCTTATCTGTGGGTGATATCATTTCAAGACCTCTAGTAGATGCCTGGCATAAAAGATAGTACCAAACCCTGTATATACTATGTTTTTTTCCTACATATGCATACCTATGCTAAAGTTTAATTTATAATTTAAACAGTAAGAGATTAATAACATTAACCAATAGTAAATAGAAAAATTGTAACAATAATCTGTAATAAAAGTTATATGAATGTGGAATTATTAAGTAAAATAAGTTGTTTTTGAACACAAGCCCTCTGATACCACCACAGTCGATCTGATAACTGAGAGGGCTCCTAAGAGACTAAGCAATGGGAAACATCTACAGTGTGGAGATGCTAGACAAAGGGATGATTCAGTCCCAGGTGGGATGCAGCGGGACATTCAAGATTTCATCACACTACTCAGAACGGTGCATGACTTAAAACTTACAAAAGTTTATTTCTGGAATTTTCTACTTAATATTTTCAGACTGGTTTATCATGAGTAACTGAAACCACTGAAAGTGAACTCGAGAATAAAGGGGGACTCTAGTAAAGGTTTATTAGGACACACTCAGTCCCATCCCTTATGTCTGAGGCTGTTCTTTTCTTGCTTCAACCGTAGAACTGAGTAGTTGTGAAACACGAACATTTACTGTCTGGTCTTTTATAGAATACATTTGCTGATTTCTGAGTTCTTTTTTGTTTACTCTTTCAGTTACTTAGTTAATAAAGTCTTACCTAGCTCACTGTTGTTGTTGTGGTTGTTTTAATATTATATTCTCTTTGTTCAAATAACCGGGTGAAGTTTCTGTTTTTGAATTAATACAATGTGAAACATTTGCAAACTAACAATTGTCTAATAAGAGAACTGCAAAAGAGACACTGGAAGGGGAGCTGGGAAATAAAACAATCAGAGGTTAAAAGGACGTCCCTAAAGAAGCCAAGAAATTGCCACGCTCTGGAATTACCACATGCCTAATGCTAAAGAAAACACAATGAAAAAGTTTTGTACCAAGGAGAAATGATAAATGGTCAAGAGAAACTTTTTAATTGCATATACTAAAATCAGATAAACCTGTAGCAAGAATATTTATGAACAAGTACCATTGCTATGGAGACAGATACCAACAACAGATTAAAAGAACACTTTAAAACCAAACTATATTTCAATGTAAGTGAACTGTAGGACTATTCAACGTTTTCCTTCACTCTGCCCAAATAATGTTAAATAGATCTTATAAAAGGTGGAAATATGGGCTCGGATTTCATCTCCATACAATTCTACATTCTTTTTCTTTATATGGCACTTATTTTGGTTACAAAAAAAAAAAAAAAAAAAAGCTATGTAAAGATGAGAAAAGAAATATAGGTATCAACTCATTATTTTTATTCCATTTTTTGACAGAAATCCATTAAGGATATAACTAGTGGGAATAGAGTTTCAACATATATTCCATTAGGTAACTTATTTTTGGCTGTTTATTAAGAAGTGTTGCCTAATGCACTGTTTTAATGACTAAATCAGGTTTTTCCTACCTGGTACACAGAGAAAGCTTTCTTGGCTTTCAAAAGTAAATGTCAGTCACTACAGAGAGATAACAGTTTTGTCTACCATCTCTGGAGATTTCGTTATTAACATTTCTTTTTTTATTAGCACTCGCTTTTGTAAGACACTAAAACCTTATTAAAATTCTTGGCCTCTAAATATTAGAAGAGCCTACTAAGATTTTCTACCACAGTTTGTAGTTGAGTCTTTCATATTTTCTAAGAGGATATTATTTTATACAGACACACAGGCAAACACACACACAAGCACACACATACTTCTCAATAGAAAACACTTATTCCTCATTACTCTGTTTCTTAACACATGCTTAAGGTAAATTGGTAACTGACTTGTATTCGAAGTCTGACATAGTCTTTAATTATGAAAAAAAATTTGCGTTTGAAAGAAATTTCTATTAAAAAGATGTAACAACTGGAGAAAACTTTGAACGTGCCCTGAGTATTTAGATGACTGAAAAATGATCTAATTTAATGGTAATAAAATAACAGAGAAAATATTTTTTATGGTACTCTTTCTGTATCAAGTCTGCCTCTCTATCAGAGATGGCCAACTATGGATGGTGTTCCAAATTTGGCCCACTGCCTGCTTTTGTCAATAACGTTTTATTTGAAGACATTAAGGCCCATTTGATAACATACTGTCTATGACTGTTTTTGCACTACAAGAACAGATTTGAGTAGTTTGCAATAGAGATATAATGCTTTCCAAAGCTAAAACATTTACTTTCTTGCCTTTTGCAAAAAAAAGTTTGCTAACTCTAAACTATGCAAATTAAGTATTTCTGATTATGTTATTTGGCCTCAAACTTTATCCTGCCTTCTTTCATTATTACTCAAAGAACCAAAGGTTGGAACATGTGAATTTATGCCTTCCAAAGTCTCAACATTTCTAAAATGAATGCATTCCTTTTCATTCCATTTCCGATAGTTGTCTGCTACTGCCTTTATATCTTGACATCTAAACAAACTCATTTTCTTTCTCCCTCAAAATCTATACTCCTTGATGAGCAAGGCTCTCTCCTTCCACTCCTTATTCACCTTCCTCTTCTCTCTATTCAAACTGTCACAACTTCAATTCCTTTTCTAGACCATTGTAGTAACCTCTAATACATTCTACCTCCATGCTTTACCTTTTCCAATCCATCTCCCTCATTATAAATAGAGCAATCTTGCCAGAAGGCAAATTGAATATGGCATTCCTTTTATGTAATTCCTTTATTTCTTTTCATCATCTCTAAGCTAGTTGTTCTTAGCCTTGTTATCATAGAACTTTGGTATGAGGAGAGCTGTTCTATGTTTGTTTTAGATAGATGATAGATAGATGGATAAAGATACATAGATTTCACTGGAATTAAATAACTGAATTTTGAGATGATTTTTTTGATGAATAAGAAAGGATTTCAAGTTATCCCTCTATCTACTTTAATACCCTGGGAGTCAGACACATTTTTCATAAGAAAAGAAAATGGGATGAAGTTGAAATTAGTTCACTTGGAATTATGTTTTAATATGGATATGCCCATGAAAGAATGTGGCATATGAGAATTCTTCTTATGAGAACTGGTGATCTACAGGATAAGGTGCAGAATCTTAGCATGTGCTAATTGGATCCAGGATAACTTTCTCCTTGGAAATCTCCCAAAAATCCATCACATAGTCCTTCTGCCTATGATAATGATTGATCCATGGTTTTTTTGACTGTCCATTAGTTTTCATCATCTTGATATACTTTGCAAGCTGCTTCCTTGACCTCAATGCCCTTCCTCATCTCGATGCTTGAGGTACTTCTATTTATCTTTCAAGATTTGTCTTCAATAATTTCTACTCAAAGGTAGCATTTTCTGGTCTCTCCAGCCAGAGTTATATATATCTTTCCTTGTTCTCCCCAAATACCATGTTTATACTTTGGTCACAGTGTCTGCCAGATGGTCCCCTTACAATCTGTGTACACGATAGTCAATTATTATATTTTCTTCACACCAGAGGATCTCACTGTTTTTTGTTTTTTGGTGTTTTTTTGTCTTTTTTATGTCTACAGTGCCTGGGACCCTTTAATATAGTGAGTGCTAAAAAATTATATGTTAAATGAATAGATCTCTATGCTACTTTTAAAAAACACTGAAAACACTAATGACTACTACTGTAACTTTTCCCTAACTTCTCCTTGCAAGGAGTAAGACATGGAAGAACTTCACTCATACTCAAGAGTTATGAGTTGGATGCTATATTATTCAAAGCATTGACAGGTAAAGAACCTAAATTTAAATAAATGGATTCTCAAATGATGCGACTTCAGACTTTGTAAGGAGAAGTTTCTTGGGTAACCACATTCTTAGCATCATTAGCATTGAACTGTACCTTCTATTGACTGGGAAGTTCCTGTCCTCTATTCTGTATGGATAAAGTGGCAAATTGAGACAGATTCCTGGAGAATCCCATAAGGTTACGTGGTCAAATTTACATGAATTCTAAAGTATAGCAGATGCCAGTTATAAGCAGAAATGTTTTCTCAAGAAGAGTGTGGGAGATTTAAAAGACACCACCCTCTTCTTAATCCTGCACATGACAGCTGCTGAAATGACAATGCTTAAAAAGCATATAACTACTCTCAAGCCATTATTTTGAACTTTCAGAAAGAATCTTTTAAAGCCAGAGAGAGTTTTTGTTTTTGTATATGGTTAGTAAGTCAACCAATTGATAGAGAAAATTTCAAACTTACATATTGCTATATTATATAATTGTCTTTTTTAAAAAATTAAGTTGACTAGCAATATTTCTCTCATGAAATAATAGGGTTTAATTAGAGATCATGATTTAGTAATGAAGAAACAGCAGGTTTTCACCTTAGAGTCACTGTCTAAAATAAGGTGGGAGAAAGCCATTATAGAAATAGTTTAAGAGATTTACCATGAGATAATTCAATCTGACCATGAATGGAGAATGAGAAGTTGATTTTGGGGTTTTTGATAATAGCACAGGAAATAATTAAACTTGATCAATGACAAGAATCCTGCAAAACTGGCAAAGCTAATGGGGACATTTCACCTTCAAAAGTTTCCCTGAAAACATAGGGTAATGCCATTAGTGCTGAATTTGCCCACCTGTAGCAAAATTGTTTCCTTAGGGCAGAGTAAATGTGAATAGAAACCACAGTGTGATGAAGAAAAAGTCTGGGACGATTTATGTGTGTGGTCTGGCTTGAAAGTGGGTGGCAGAGAGAAGGAAAAAAAATAATGACCTTTCCAGGGCTCTTTTATTCCACTAATTCTATAGAAAGAGCTGTGTTCTATGGAACTGGAGTGATAAAATGAGGGCTAAAAGAAAGCATAACAGGGATTATTATTTAAATGTTCTCACAGAAATTGATAAAGAATGTGAAACTTAGTACCATGATTTTCACTGGAATGGTACATTTCATATACATTGACAATTGGATGGGGGAAAATAGGATGAAGACAGTCAAATTCTAAAAATATTTGCCAAAATCCAACAGTTGGACAATAACCAAATAAATAAACCTTATTCATTTTAGTTAACAAATGTTTACTTAGTGTTTACTATGTATCTGATACTCTTCTAAGTGCTTTATAAAAATCAACTTATTTAATCTTCATAATAATCTTACACGGTAAGTACTATTGTCATTGTCATTTTACTGAGGCCCAGAAAGATTAAGTAACTGGTATAGGGGCACACAGCTAGTGAGACCAGGATCCAAACTAAAGCAGTCTGGCTCCCACTCTTAACCTCATCTCCAGAGAGAAAAGGAGTAAGATACCCTGGGAATATACAGCATGAATTGTGCAGTGTTGGTATTAATTAAATAAGCATCAAAATAATTTTTGTAGCACTAGAGCATTTCCTATACAGTCCCTCTTTACTTCTCCCACTTGCCATTTGCCATTGGTTCTTCTCCAGGATAAAGAAAATAAAGGAAAAAAAGAAAGAGAAGCCAACAGCAGAGTGATACAGACAATCTCCTAAGATGTCTCTTGAATGAGATATTACTTATTAGTGCAGTGACTCTACTAATAGTGTTGAAATGAGAGTTACTTTAAGTAATTTTCATTTTCACAAAGAAATGTTTCTTTAATTTTTTCTAAGAATCTACCTTTGACTTCCCTTAAACTTTTATCTCACCAAAGATCCAGGGAAGTGAGCAATGTTTACCTTTTAGCTGAGTCTGTATATGATTAAAATATTATGTGGCTCTCTTAACTATCTAGTCACAGGCCCACAAGATTCTCAGTTATACAGAACAAGTGTAACTTCCTTCGAAGTCAATTAGAATTGATTGAGCATTTTTCTGTATACCTATGAAGCAAAAACCTTCTCTTGGCCATCGCTTTTGTTAACGACTTAGACATCTCTCTTCCCTGTCCCATTGTAGCTGCTCTGACATTTCGTGCATGAGTTTTGTGAGACTGAACAGACTAATTTAACATATGGTTGACTCCACTGCAGGGCAACCATTTTTAACATATGGTTGATCCCCCTCTCCCCGCCAAATGGTTGGATCCTATTGTTTCACGCAGGGTTCACGTTTTCTGAGCTATTCTAGTCTGTATGGTCAGCTAGCCTTGTACACAGCAACACCAGTTGATTCGGTTCGTGTTCCTTGTCCTTGTAGATACTTCAGCTCTCACATCAGCAACTGTCGGATACAGCATACAGCAGAATCACTTACATATGTGGTAAAATAGTAAGCCATGCAACACAGGTTTTTATTTTTAGCTCCTATTGAAAAATTATTTCTCAAGGAAGGCATAAGACAGTAACTTGTAAAGGAAGATGACTGCTCTGTCAGTTTCATTAGGGAGTGAGTACCAGTGAAAACCTGTGTCTTCAATTCTCTATTAAAGCAGACTTTGGCAAGGCCCAGGTTAAAATGATAGTCTCTGCAATGTCTCGCCTCATCATGCCAGCCTGGAATGATCCCCACTCTGCCATGAGAGATGCAAACCAAATGCTATGAGGGCAAAGCTGTTGCATACTAAATGTTATGTCATGTTGGTCTGTGCATATGTGTGTGTGTGTGTGTGTTCTGGGTTTATAAACTCTGAGAGAATAAATAAAATATTGTAGTAAGTTATATATTAAGCCCATTGCCTATTATATAAAAGACCTAAGTACATAATGGTCAAATGCCTGATTTATATGCAAACTTTGTCCAGTTTCCAGGTATATTTTTGGCCCATACATGATAATATTTAAGCTATTTTCCTGGATCAGATCAGTGGTCCATCTTGTCTGCTTTTCTCACTTGTAAAATAAGGTATTTAGAGAATATAAAGTTATAAATAGCTACAAAGGCAGGCTCTTATGACTCAGAGAAAACCAAAATTTTAAAAATGCATCAACAGAGTTAGGTAGCCTATATTACTACTTTGTAGCTCTGAGGGATTAAGCCAAAGGTATCTAAATATAAACTCAAATCATTAAAAATATAACCTAAAATAACACTAGAAATTTCTAATACTTCCAAATCTCTTCTCCCTCCCTGTGTATGGTTAATCATCTCCTGGCTGCATTTCATAGTGAAAAAAAAAGTGATATTTTTAAGGCTAAGAGATCTGATTTTCCATTCCAATTCTCCCACTTTCCAGCTATCTGAACTTAGGTAAGCTGCTTAATCAGGGTATTGGCTTTTATATCTATAAATCTGGTATAAAATAATTTATTAGCAAGGCTATTACAAGGAACAGGTATTGACTGTCTGATAATTCTTCTATATTACTTAACACATAGAAATGAGATAACTGTTTCTCTTCTTTTTTCAGCTGTAAATAGCAAGCAGAAGCACTACTCTTTAAAATAATTTGGGTCTGATTTAAACAACCTGGCCACTCTGGAAAATGTCTTTAACAAGAGCAAATTTAAGAAACCCAAGGGGAGGAGCCAGCCCACTGTTGGCTCTTCTCTCTCACCTTTTTTATCTCTTTATCTTTGATAACTGAGAGATTGTGGTATTTGTCCTCAAAGGCAGGAAGTTTGTACATCTGCTGTACTTTGTACCCAGTCTTTACTGGATTATGTAGTATTATCTAAATAAACAAGAACATTCCAAACACATCCTCCCCATTGAGTGTAAAGCCAGTTGAGTCAGAATGTAATTTCTTTGTAGTTGGACACACCCTTTAGGAAGATCAAATATCGAACAATTTACCAGCTGTAAGTCCCTAAGTAGAGCTGACTTTCAGGGTGCGGCCACCTTTGTGGTGTCTGAAAGACTTTTGGTTTAATCAAAACCACTTACAGGTTGATGAAGAAATTAATGACAGTGACCGATCTGACACGTGCTATGATACCAGCTGTGAGAGATCTTTAATATATTTATATTTATTGGTGTATAATTATTATATATTATAATATATAATTTATTATATTATATAACATATAATAGGATCTACTTTATTATATATGGCATAAGCTAATTATATATTCACATATATTTAAAAGTATATATATTTTTGTGTGTATACACATAAAAGCGTTTGTAAACATAAGGTATCCTCATGACCATTATCTGTCACTCCCCAACCCATCCTTCCCCTTGCCCTAGCCTTATGCAATCTCTAATCTACTTTCTGTCTCTATAAATTCTGTCTCCTATTTTAGACATTTCATATCAATTGAATCATATAATATGTGGTCTTTGGCGACTGATTTCTCTCACTGTAATGTTTACAAGGTATGTCCATGTTGTGGTGTGTATCATTACTTCATTTCTTTTTATTGCCAAATAATATTCTATTGCATGGATATGCTGCATTTTATTTGCTGATTCTTTAGTTGATGGACATTTGAATTGTTTTCACTTTTTAGCTATTATGAATAATGCTGCTATGAACATTTGTATTCAAGTTTTTGTGTAAAAATATATTTTTATTTCTGTTGGGTATATTCCACCCAAGTGGAATTGCTAGGTCACATGGTAACTTTATGTTTCAATTTTGAGTAATGGCCAATTTTTTCTAAAGTGACTGCATCATTTAACATTCCTACCAGTAATGTTATGAATGTTCCAATTTCTTCACATCCTAACTAACATTTGTTATTGACTATCTAGTGGGTGTAAAATGGTATCCCTTGTAAGCCTCTCCTTCTTAAAAAGAAAAAAAAAACCTCTGCTTTGCTACATGCAGTCCAATTTGTCATCAATAGTAATAAGGTAGTGGGTGAATTCTTCAGCAAATACTAGTAGAAAAAGACTTCTAGTTGTGATTGGTGGTTTTCCACCGCAGAAAACGTGACATGAAGAACTGAAATGACTAAATGAAAGGCACTTTATATTTTGCCTTTTCTTTACAAATATTAAGAAGGAGCAATGCAACAGGGCCTGATGGACAGATAAACCATTAGGTTCTTCTCAGTATGAACCTAGAATGCCTCACTCTACGGCTTTAAGCAAGCGGGTTCCTGGACCCTCGTTATAAGAAGGATGACTCACTGAAGGACAGAAAATAGAGCAACTTCTTTAATTCCTGCTCCCTCAATGTATTTGGGAAAGCTGAAAATTTCATGGACCACTGTGAAATCAGCAGACGAAGCTGCCTGGATGCCAAACCATCCCAGACCAAATGTCCATAGCAGTGGGCTGTTGGTAAGGCTTCTACTCAAAAATTCTTGCCACTCTTGTATCATGGGTTTTATATTAGGCTAAGATTGATAGTAATCAGGAATACCAACAATATTTCATGCTACTCCACTTACAGAGAGTGTATGCATAACAGACGCCTTCAAAAAAAAAAAAAAAAAGCTAAATTAGTGGTGCCCATTTAAATTAGGGCATAATTCATAATTTAAAACTTGTTGAATTACTACTCAATGAAATTATCCAGTGTTGATAATTCCTCAGAAAGTGCCTATTCCTTGAAGCTTCAAGAATAACCAAACCTTGCTTAGGTCAGTGGATGACAACTGAGGCAGTAGGCATTCTAGCTAGGCCATGATGAAATGTCTCTCAGCATCTAAATACATCACTCAGTAGACCCATATTTGAAGCAGCCCAGTGCTCTTTCTTAGTCACTATTTTCTGATGACAAGGAATCGACTCAGATTTGTGCCATTAAGGGAGGACGATATAAAAACATAATGAAACATTGCAATTGAATTACTATGGCCAGTCATCGTGGGAACTATACATGAGAAGACACCGGAACTTTCTTTCCTTGTGTCAGGACTGCATACTTTGTCATCTCCCTGCTCATTTAAAGCTCTGATGCTTTCTCTCCACTCTGCATCATCTATCCCTTTCTCTCAATGGGCATGTGGGAAGAAACATTGATTTGTGCGCAGAAAACAAAGGCAAGAGATCAATGAGAAGACAAGTGAAGTGTTAAACTGCAGGCAGTGGACACGGAGAAGAAATCTAAGGATGAGTAAGAACTGCTAATAGCTTGTTTAAGAGAAAGAATGAGCTATAGGGGCAGTTCTACAACAAATCACAGACATTTTAGAAAGTTTAGTTTTCTTTTTACATGCAGCCTAATATGTTTTACCACCAAACCAAGAGCAAATGCTTAAAGGGACTAATTTAACCTTAGAAATGCATCTTCACTTTTCAAAGTTGACATTACTATTTAGGCATATATAGTCTCTACCTTTTATGAAATCGCTGAATATCACTTCTAAGTAATTGTAGTGGATATACATGACATCCTCTTTAACTTTTACAAAAGTGTGAGGCTCTTCTGAAGCATAAAAAGATATTGCTTATTTAAGCTGGAAATGAGAGGGGTTTAACCTAAATGAAGAAATATATCTTTGCAGCTTTATTCAATGTTAAGATTCTGTATCAGACAGAACTAAATGCTTTCTTCAGAATTAGAGCTCTTCTTGAGGGGGTGAATTCACTCAAGATATGCATTAATACTCTGGAAACACATTGCCTGTCACTTCTTACTGCTCGCTGCTTAATTAAAAGGGATGTCAGACGCTTCTGAAAAGGCTCTGGTAAATTGTCAAATTCAACAAAAGAAAAATTTTAGATAAAAAGCACCTTATGTAAATTATGCCTTCCCCCTAGCCCAATTTCCTTCCTTTTTCTAACCACTGTTATCGTCATTTTAGGTGACTTTTGTCTGGCATTTAAAAATGAAATGTGATTCTCTTATTCACTCCTTGGCAACATGCCCTGAGATATTCTGTTAAGTGTTTTCAATTATATGCCAGCCCCAATAAGATCTCAGTAAGAGGTTTTAAAAAGATATTTTATCTAGTGCATTATATTTTGCTATTTGAATATTATCCATGTTGCAATAAATACAGATAAATTAAGCAATGTTAAAAATTCTTATAACTTTAAATTTGTATATGGCTGAACATATATATCAAAAAGTTTGAGATATTAAAGGGTCATTTCAAACCTTTGTGTTGGAAATGCCATCAAATTTATAAACAACCAAATCGCAAATATTAAAACTAAAATTTCACTGTAACAAGTGGTTCGAAACATCCTCAGGAGCTTCCGGGGATTACTATGAAACTGGTTCCTGTGAGTGGAGAGCAGGAAGAGACTGAAGAAAGAGGCCGGCCACTCCAGAATGGTTGGTGTCAGTTTTAATAAGCAGAACTGATGAGGCTTGTCTTGGGTGCTTGCAAGAGGACTCGATTTCTGCATCCACCCTTAGTAATCAGAAAAGTTTATACAGAGGCCTTAACTGAATTTACTGATGTATACTATCCAGACAGTCTCAACACCACATTTTTATCTCAAGGCTACATACTTGGGGCAGCTTCTGGAACTGGGAAGGGCAAGTGGAATGCACATTTCAAGGACAAGAAATGGGTGGGGAGCCTCCAATTGCCCAGTTCTACCTCACTGGTTAACCAGCAGTCACGTCTTCTTTATGACCTCCCCCAACACTGGACTCCGGGTATTATTTGGTTATATGTATTTATTTAAGTTATATAGAAAATAAGTTGCTTATTGACATTTAACTTGTTAAAACCACAAGTAAAAAATTCTTGCATATTGGGGACCAGTGTTATTTGGTGGAAACTGTTTTAGATAGAAAGGGAACTTTGGGATCCTAGTGCAAGCTTCACAATTTTCCAAGGTGTGTGGACTTCGACAGAGTATTTAAGTATTTCATACTTTAATGTCTTCATCTTTTCAATGGGGATAATAATATGTGTCCTTCCTATCTTGTGGGAGTGTAGTAATACTGAAATGACAAAATGGATCCCAAAGGCTTTGTAAATTATAAAATACTGCATAAATATAAGGCATCAGTATCAATGTCTCTTCCAGTTGTGATAGAGCCATACCACTTTTTAACAAATGATGGATTTAAAACAGATTATCATTTTAAACTTCTTTCCAACTCTACTGCTTATAAAGGCAAACAAAGAAAACCCTATCAGAGTCGAATTTTGTTGGTTGTACAATTTTTAATTTGTTGTCATGTTTTACTGACTTCATAATGTATTTAGAAATTTATGACCTAAGTCTTCATCAAGTAAAACACCTAGACAACAGAAATAAAAGGCTAATAAGAGAAATCTAAGATTGAATTATAATAATCAGCATAAAATAAATTAGAAAAGTGAAGATTTTCATAATTGCATATCTAGTTTAATGATTCTTAAGACATTTATGATATAAAGGCATAGTTATAGAATATTTAATAGAAACAGTGAGTTACAAAAAAATTTAGAATATTAATATCAAGAATTTATAAACTCTCGCTGTAATTTCAAAAAACATAAATTATCTAAACAAATTGACACTTGCCAAATTCATATTTTGATAAATTAATTAGACTGACAGTGTTATCACTGGGAAAACATCCTGTTTGGTAACTAAAGCAAAAAAGATAAAATTATTTATCACTTGCTGTAAGGATAAATTCTGGAGTAAGTAATTGTTCTCTGAATAGTAGCTTCTCAAAAGTGTCATTTCATTTCTTTTTTGAATGTTTCACAAATTTGAATATTCCCAAAAGACAGTAGTGTGCCTTCATCACGCATAAGATGATTATAGGATGAGAGAATTTTTCTTGAGAGCCATTTCAAGAGTCATTATATATACTTTGTCAAGTTGCAGTTGGATGCCAGATGCATTAGGCTATGAGACTACTATTTAAAATAAAACAGAATAAGATAATTATGGAAATTGACCAGTTGCAAACTGAAAAAGGAAGCGTGCATGTTAGGTTTTTAGAGTTTTATTTTTGCATTCTAGAGCAGGCGACCTAAGCTTAATGGCTATTCCCATTGACTTTTTGGTTCTCTTTCACGTCTTTTATTGATTTCCAGGATATGAAGATTAGGCAGCTGGGATGCAATATTCACTTTCACTCCTGCATAGGTCTCAATAATAAGGCCACAGACAATCTTTTTTCTGACCTGGCTGTAATGAACATAAATCTATTACTTATAATTTCCGTTGTCTCATATCAATGGAGAAATTTCTGTAAGTATCTTTAAAAAAAACTATGCCTGAAGAAAATTTGCTCTTTAGGGGGAAAAAAACCGTTAACTAATCGATGTGCATTTAGTGTTCGAGCTGTCCATAAACACAGTTTATTGCTTATAACAAAAAAAAATGCGATCAATGGATGTGCATTAATTATTTTTTGATTAGCAAAATCAGAGAATGTTATGGTATACTATCATAGTCTCTAACTGCTAAATTTGCTTGAAAGTGGAAAAAAGAGATGAAGAATGTTGCTGATTGTTTGTTTGTTTGTTTGTTTTCCTATAAATCTTGAGCTGCCCATCTCGACTGCTTAGGTTTGGAGCTAGATGGGCTCTGGTTAAGCATGAGGAATATTTATTTATTCAGATATTTATTCAATAAATGCTACATACCAGGCACTGTTCTACACACAGGTGATATTGGAGTTCGTGAGATAAACAATGTCCCTAAAGTCCCCGTGCTAACGGATCTTGCATTTTAGTATCCATGTACTGGAGAAAGCAATCTGTTGAGGGCGGGGCGGGAGGGTACATTCGAGCCAAGTTCAGGACAATGAGGAAGAAGAGTTTCTGGACAGAGAGATCGGCTAATAGAAAGCCTGAGGAGGAAAAGAGGTTGGTATCTTTGAGGAACTAAAAGAAATCCAACATGGCCAAAGTATTAAGAGTCAAGGAGAAAGTCTTATAAGATGAGGTCAGAGGACAATTAGCATTCTCCTAACTGTGGGAAATGCATCTTTCATTTTTTTTCTCACTTTAAAGGTGCAAGTGAGAATATAGCAAAAATCTAATGCAGCTGATGACTCATGTCATCATTAGGATATGCCCAGTATGTTTTGACCAGCTGGCCTGACATTACCAGAATATGAAAAATGCCATTGCATGAGCATTGCTCTGCCTTAAAGACGCTGCTCAGCTGGACGATTTGTGAAATTAAATGAAAGAAGAATCACCTGATCTACAGGCTGAAGATATTGCAAAAATTCTGACATGAAGAGAGATTTAAAATTTTATATCTTTTAACATAGGAGAAATAAATTATATCTAAACATTCTGAGGATTTAATTCTTAAGGAAAAATTACTTCACTCATCTAGATAACTTTCTAAAGTAAAAACAGAATGTGAACCATCAGTCTCTTCAACTTCTTTTCCTCCAGTCCCTTCGCTTAGGTAGAATAGTCTTCTGATTATAACATCATATTTTTCAAATGTTCGAAAATAGTAAATGTTGCCAAGCAATTTTTAGAATGAAGACTTTTAATCTAGACTTTGGAAGTTAAGTGAACCTTTTGTATACCTATATGTACATGAGTATAAGCCACTGCAGCAGAGTAGGCTATGAAGTTGAGTAGATTCTGTATTCATGTTACTTAAGTTTCAACCCTAGCTCTGCTTAATGCTTATTAGCTTGGGACCTTTAACAAATTACTTGTCTGTGCCAACATCTCTTCATCTGAAAAAAGGATATAATAGTATTACCTACCTGATAGAATTGTTTTGGTGCTTAAATGATTCAATGAATATCTAGAATGTAGTTTAGTGCCTGGAACATAATTGACACTTCTTATTATGTTGATTTTTCTGGGAAGAAAGTCCATGCAAAACATTCTCACCCTTCATCTCAAATAAAGTTGAGAACAACTGTCCGAATACTTCAGTAAAGATGATTTTTTAAAGTGACAATAGGCTACGACGTTGAGGTAATTAAAATATCATTCTGTGCATGTTACTTCCTTTCTGAGGATACACTCAATATTGTCATCTTGTTTCAGAATCACTAAGGTTAACGTCTTACCTTCCTTTATTATTAATTTCTCTATGTCACATTAAAGATTTTGTTTCACTAAGAATTATAATAACTACTTAGCCTTTGAAATCTCCAACCAGTACAGAATTATCTATCAAGGAAGGGAAAAAGTTGTAGTTAGTTTAAATAGAATTTTAGAAATAATCTTCAGTTAAAACAATTATGGTTTTAAAAAACCATAATTTTTTTTGTCCCCCCCTTAATAGTCCTTTCTTTCGAACTCCCACTCTGGTAACCTTTTGCTAATAATTGGAGTTATTCCCTACCAATAATAACTCCAATCTCGTGTATGTTAATGGTTGGTGAATGCTTGAGAGAAGACTTTCCAAAACTCTAAAGAGAGAAGTGTCTCTGAGTTTTCTTTTTTCTTTCTGACACTTCCAGAGGTGCCTTAGGACCATGGCAGGAGGCATGAGTGTGTCCTGAGCCTGCGTGACCTGTCTTATCTGTGTGTCAAGTTCTGTAGTTGTGATAAAGCTAAAGAGTGTCTGCCTGGGTACATGCAATAGGTAAAATTTCATAGAAAAAAAGTACAGTGAATTTTGGTTGGGTCTGAACAGTCATTTTTCAAAGTCTATTTAACATATAATGTTGCTGAAATAAGACATGTGTGTTTATGTGTTTGTATACATCCAACAAAAATGTCAGAAAACTATTTGAAATAAAATATGAAATAATTTATTTAAATCGTAGCCAGAGTTAAATAAGCATTGTGTGCTAGTCTGGGAATCTAACTTTTATTTATCCATTGTCCATAAACAAAAGCATTCCATTGTTCAAATCATCGACTTACAAGTAAATGTTCAAAACATGAACTCTTTATAAGCAGGGTGATCTCTTAAAATAGATCTACATTTCAGCAGGTACTTTTTAGCGCTTTCTCTCCCTGCTCCCTGACCTCCAAATATACACCTCTCGTTTCTATACGCTTTTGGCTTCTGGCAAATTTTCCCTTGAGTACATCACTTCATCTCTGATTAGTCTGACTGACAAAATCTGGGACCACATCTGTTCAATTCGTTCATATAGCATTGAATTAAGGCTACTATCAATAGGACTCCCAGCAACAGGATGAAGCCAATTCAGTATCGATTTCTGCCATGGCCCCTGGTCTTGGTCCTGGACCTAATCAGCTGAACAAATCCCACAAACCATCATGATCTAAATTGAAAGTCCAGGTGGCTTTCTCCTTAAGTTTCTGTATTAACTCCTCCTTTAGATCCAACGCAATGCTCTGGTTACAGTGAGATGTATTAGTGATTGCACAGAATCTGCCTTAATGTGCAAGGAGGAAGTCTATACATCATTTATAAAAAGTCTGGCCAGTGTGTTGAGGCTGATCTGGATTCCTTCAAGGGCCAAGGTGGCATAATTGATCAATTTAACTGGAGTCAGGGAAGGACAGATTTCATACTCACTTTTGTAAATGGATGACTAACATTGTAATTTGGGGAAAGGAGGTAAATTAATGTCTGGCTTCCACATGTGGCATAGAATTCCAAGGCCACAGATGGTGACTCTGGAAAGAAAGTGTTGTTTACAGCTGTTGGGGTCCCCCATATGGGAGCTACATTATTCAGAGGGCATAGGTTGTCAGAGTCCCTAAGGCAGTCTCCCAGCCAGATGATAGGTTTTAGGATTCCTAGTTCTATTTAAATAACTGAGTCTAGTTTTTGTTTTTGCAGGCAACCAGTCTAATATATTCTGTTTATCCATGTCACTACCTGGGTGGCGCTCATCTGCTCCATGGCATAACTGAGGATGGCAAGGTGGAGCACAGGGAGGCATATGTAGGTATTTTGAATGAGAGGAGAAAGAACTGAGGCCATTTGCTTTATCCAATAAACTCTCAGTAAAGTTAAAAGGACCCACCATGGAATCATAATCAGAACCTTCTGGTAGGAGATGATAGACCCACAAGTCAATTAAATTTGAAAGATGTGCCACAGAGCCATATCAGGGTGTCTTCCTTTATAAGGAAGGTTCCAGGGGTAATTCTGACAGATGAAAGACCACTAGTGGCCGTCTGCCCCCTTCCCTCCCAGGTCTAAGGTGTCTCTTCCAGGTTGTACTCCCTCTGTTGCCACAGAATCAGAATGTTCCATTTCAGTGGCTGTAATATCACTTTTTTCCCCCAGATTATCCCCCAACTCACACCCAAACCTTTCATCAGGAAGAGTCGGAAGCAAGAGGGATGAAGGTATTTTTATAAAACTTAACCAAGATTAATTTGAATTTCTTAGGCACTGTTTGACCAGACTTCCACCCAGAAATTGTGTCAACCAGGCTGAGCTGGTGTTGCTCTTTGGGTAAAGAGAGACGCATTATGCTCAGGATGGTCAATGCAGAATCCTGAATTTTCAAAATTGATCTATATAATGTCCAATCTCTTTTATCCTGATCATCAACTGAGAGGCAACTGAGAGAGGATAATCTCTTTCTGGGATCAGTTATATTCAGTGACCAAATTGCCTTTACCCTGTGGTGTTCAGTCTAGGGTGTGATGAGGGAAATAGACAGAAATTTTTTCAAGTCACTTTTCGAGGAAGTTGTTCTCCTACTCAAAACACCTGCAAATAGTAGATTCCTATAAACATACAGAATTGAAATTCCATCACACACTTTGATTATCAGCCCACCGTTGAGTTGTTTTTGAGTTGTTCAGCCCACAGTTGTCAGACTGCAAATGGCCCAGAAAGCCAAAAACTTGACACAGATTAGTTTCAATGGCCACAGTGGTGTGGCTGGAGCTGGCTGATTGGACTGGAACAGCAATCCTGTAACCTGAAAAAGTGTCAACAGTGATGAGGTATGACTGATAGTGTTTAGAGGGGTCAAAGGTCAGACATAGCCACTCTGCCCTGAGTGGGTGTGAACAACTGCTCATGTGCTTTAGCCTCTCTCACTGCATGACAGATGGGTCAGCTCCGGGAAGAGTCATACACTGGGCATCAGAAATGTGAGTTGCTTACTTTGTACTCAGTGTACGGGGGGACTGCATGCCATATTTGGTGCAATGATGGGTCTAGGCTGCAATGGAGGCGATCTGGGGGTCTAGGTGTAATCAGCAGCTTGATTCCAGTTGATCTTTTCAGATAAGCCCTGTTGAGTTAGCAGCTTTTCACTAGTTTGCAAAGAAGGGGATAGATGTTTCTCCAGAGGAATACCTGCCACATTTTTATATAAAACACAAAGATGCCTTTGTGCTAGACCACGTATGTGCTCGAATACACCATTTCCATTTGACAAAGAAGGCTTCTTTGGCCTTAACCACCTCATTGGTTGTGGAGTCTGAGCTGATCAAATCCCAAGTGGGGATAGTAGACCGGAGCCACAGGCCGCCATGGATCAGACACGCAGTTTCAACGAGACTGAACAGCAAACCAAGAGCTGCTTTTTAAAACCTGCGTATTTGGTCACCATGTCAGGAAAGTGACAAGTCCAAAACCTCAAAGGGGCACCTCCTGATGAAAGCTGCCTTCCTTTTCCAGAGGTTCCATTAAGAAAATTCATCGGTCACAGAGACTGGAATTTCATCAGGATTGTAGGGCCTCAAAGGTAAAGCGTGTGCAAGGCCTGCTGGATGGCTTCCAGTGGAGCATGGTGGTTTGGTTTCCACTTGAAGAGTGTTAATCTCGGGGTTAGTAAATATAAAGGACCAAGTAGAATGTTGAAATGAGGAATATCCTGCACAAAGATTCCAATAACATGCTGGCTGGCTCTATGGTGGGGGACTGAAGAGAGAAGAGCTTGATTGCTAGAGGCTTTGAACATTGTGAATCCAACCACGTCACCTCAATACATTTTATGTGGTGTGCATTCCCCTAAGTTTTATACAAGGTTCAGCTGCCCTTGTTGACACCATAGTCAAAGCCATTGAAACTGGGGCTTCTGACTTACCTCCTAAGAAGATATTATCTATGGAAAGAAAGCTTTGGCAATCAGAGGGGAGAGGCACTTGTGCTGTCTTGAATGAGTCACTGGTGGCAAATGGCAGGGAAGTTTATTCCACTTTTCTACATGCTGCTTCTTCCAATCAGAGGAATCTCCTCTGACACTTATGTGACAGGGATATACAAATATATCCCTCATCAAATATAACATTCAGATGCAGAAACAACAACAAAAATATACATTGAATTAGCACAAAGTATACACTCATAAGATTACACTAGCCTCTCGACTTCCCTGTAAACCCTTTCCAAATCACATCAGGTGACTCTAATTCCTCAGTGACCTGGTCAGATGGGGATTTTGATTTTGGTGCCTGTATCCCACACATCCATAAAACCTTGAGTCCTTCCCCTCCTCAGAGTTCTTCAGCATGCTCAGACAGATTCATATTATCTTTAGTACCCTCAGGGACAGGGGAAGCCTTGGCACAACCCCTAATCATGCTTTTTTTGTTGTTGTTCCTTAAAGAAATGAGGTCAGGGAGTTGGGGAGAAGGTGATCAGAAGATACTGACGGAGAAAGTAACTCTGTGCCACAAAGCAAGGCACAGTGGCTGCTCATGGCTCAATCAAATGAACATCCAGTGCTTTTTCTTTACCCAAAGCCCAATATGAGTTCTGCAGACCCATCCAGCTTGGAGTTAGTCTGCTACGCTTTAATGAATGTCTGCAGAAAACATGAGCCTCCTGAGTCAGATACAAAAAAACTTTATAATTCATAGAACAGCAGAGCTTAATGTTCCTACTGGTTTCTCATGCCCCTGAAATCTCACAGGAGTGACTCAGAGGGGCCCAGGTGGATTCTGTGCCCACAGTAGGTTTGTGTTATAACTAAGGGATCCCAAGCTTAGGAAACCTTGATCTATTATAAGGGTTTTCAAGCAAAGCTGTGTAACCTTTGCTCCAGAGAGAGACACCATCTTTATTACACTAGATAACAAATAAACGTGTCCCCTGCTCCAAAAGGAAAACAAGAATTTCTTTATTCCAAGGCTGTTCTCTGTGCAAATATCCCTGAAAAGATAGATTGTAACAAAAGGCTATCAGTGACTCTGCTTGCAAGATGTGCAGATATGGGAGTGACCCATGGAGAGCTGTCACCCCACATACCTAATTTATCATGCTGTTGGGGTGATTAAATGAGATAAGATGCTTCTAAAGCATTTAATGAATATTAGCTATTATTATGTTGTTATTATAAATCTTATAGAGGACAGCTTACTTTTAAAAATAGTTAAAGACATTTTAATTTATTAAATTTTATAGCCTTTCCTGTGAGAAAAATACAACTAAATACATAAGTAGTGTTTGGAAAGCCAAAAGAACTATGCATGCCTAGACATAATAAAATGATATTCACGTCTTAGTACACAGAAAATTCTATAGATGGTATATATGAATATAAAACAGCTCCTGGACTCGATACTAAGTGTGTCTATACATTTTAATGTGGTTAGGTTTCTCTATAGTTATGAGTTCTAATTGAATGCTTTGGGTTAATAAATAAGTGATTAATATATTATTAGCAATTTTTTTTTTGAGAATTCAGATCTTTTTTGGGGGGTATTGTTTCCAGAGCCCTAAGTGTTGTTGTTGTTGTTTTTTAACAGACAAATAAGTGTTTATTGATCTCTTGTAAGTGTTATATATTCTGGGTTTTTCAAAGTTTGGCAAATATTTGTTTAGACCATCTGCTTCTCCTCATCTCTAACCTAGTCCGAAGCTTAGTTATTAGGCTTGAGGTTTGTGGAAATTTGTGGGGAAAATAGCACCTGTTTTTGTAGTACCACTCCTTAAGTCATCCTTAATATTCTTTAAAAAAAAAAAAAAGGTTTCATTATGTAAAATTTTAAACATATGCAAAAGTACAAAAGTAGAGAAGATATTATAATAAACTTTGTTTACCCATCATCCAACTTGTATAATTATCCATTCATAGCTAAACTTGTTTTATCTCTACTCCCATGAAACACGACTGTCCCCTTTTCAAATTATTTTGAAGCTAATCCTAGATAAAATGTTATCTCACCTATAAATTTTCCAGTAAACTTCTCTAATACTTGAGGAGTGATTTTTAAAGACGCCCACAATAGCCGGATCACACTTAAAACTTATTAATTTGTTAATATCATCAAATATCTAGTCAAGGTCACGCTTCTCCAATTACCTTATAATTTAGTTTTTATTTCCATTTAGTTGTTTAATTAATTAATTAATTAATGGATAAATTTGAATCGAGATCCAAATGAAGTCTCTATGTGGAGATATATGTCTCTGGAGCCTCTTTTAATTTATTTGGTTCTATTTAGCAACTTTTCTTGCTGAAGAATCTCGATCATTTGTGGAGTTTTCTACAAACTGGATTTTTATGATTTTATTCCTGTGGTTTCATTTGCCATGTTCTCTGTCCCTTACATCTTTTATATCTAAAGCCCTGATAATATTCAAGTTCAATTTTGCTTTTTCCATGTTCATCTATTTTAATGAGACAAACTCAAAGGTGAAATTGTGTAGGAGCTGATGTTATCAACAACTGGTGATCAGTGTCGGATCCATTGTTCCATAAAGGCTTACAGTATGGAGATATTTTAAATTAATTATTTCTATAAGGAGAAACTTTCTCTCATCTGCTACTGCTTGTAAAGGAAAGGCAAGATAATTGCTTTTATCTTTCCCTTTATTTATATAATGATAAAATGGTATCTTAGCATCCAACGTGACCAATTAGTTTTTTTTAAGTATTATTATAAACTCACAGATTTAAGCATATTTGAGTTTTTAGGCAAGGCATGTTTGTTTTATCTTTACTAATGATTAAGTTATTCCATTTTTGGCTGGTGAGATTGGCTGCTGTCTTTTGATAAAGAAGCATCTTCTTTGTTATATAACAAGAAATCCATGCTCATTTTATATATTTCCTGCCCCAGATCTGGAATCAGCCATTTTTCAGGAAATCTTTTATTCTTTAATGGGAAATATATTTATAGGCCCCAGACACGACATTTTAAGGGGAGAAAACATGCACTCTAGACTGGGCAATCCAGAAGACCAATAAAATACTGAATCATGTTTGATATTAGATAAAGGAAAACAGGAGAAATAGATGTTGGAAGACTGTCTGCTTTTCTGCTTTACCACCTAGATCATAATATTCACCATCTCTAAAAAGCAAGACACATTTAAATCAAATCACATCCTTTGTTTCGGATAGAAAAATAAGGTAGTTACTGTTTGCCTGAGTACACATTTATTACTTCAGAATTTTTATTAAGTGGAAAAGTCTTAGTATTGCCCTTAAATACCCCCTTTAAAGCTGGTTTTGCTTTAAGAAGATGTTTGAAAAAACAGGTGCGGTTTTCTATTGATGTGACTGATTTAATAATGTTCCTCTTCATTTTGTTTATGCAGCCTTATTTGAACTGCTTGCTCCAGCCTGTTTTAAGCTTGATACCCTAATTTGGTCTATTTCTGTGGGTATGAAACTAAGAAAAGAGCTGAAGTGAGCAGAAATGTATATTATCATCTGAGATCCCCAGCGCTGGGGCAGCTCTGCATTTGGTGACCTGCAATCTCAGAGCCTGTGGATGGGCAGCTCCTGGCTTGGATATGCATTTTGATGAGGCTCCCATGACAAATTTAATGGAAAGCTCTGGCTAGCTGATGCGTAGCTGGCCTCCTGCCCTCATTTAACACACAATGCATTCTTCATTCCACATACCATAGTCTATTTATGGATTCTGTTCAAGCTAACTCAGAAAATAAGATATATTTCTGGCCTGTTTAATAAAACTGGACACATAGGAAAAGAAGAGAAAGAATTGCTCAAACTCTCAGCCATCTTTTAGCATACAGATGGTAAATATAGGAGGTGTTAGTTGCAAAAAAAAAATGAGTTGATCACGGAGATTTGCTTGAGTGAATTTTGATTTTGTTTCCAGCAGACCTCCTCACATGGCATTGTTTATGCAAATAGACTCTCTTTTCAGAAACCGTCTGGCTTCAGAAAACCCTGTCAGTAGAGCATAAAAGCTAAGTTGTACAGCAGCAGTTAGCAGACCTGAAAAGCTGGCTGAATGGAGCAATGGATGCAATATGCAGGCAGGCAGGCAAACAGAGGAGCCATTCTTCTCTGGGTCCCAGTGATGTGTGGAGAGGCAGCAGAACCCAGAGGAAGACAGAAAAGCCCAGAGAAAGGGGCAGTCACCCTTCTGCTGGAGAAAAAGAAAAAACTCAAGTAACAGTAGCCCTGGATTTTATACAGAAGTATACTAAAAAGACAAAAGCAGATTTCATCCTTTTGACTATATTTTTATTGGCTCTGATATCTGGAAATATTTTTGTCTTTCTATCTTTTACTTCTCTTAGATAAGATTTAGAGAAAGAAATAGTATTATTTAATCACTTACAAAATATGAAACAAGCTTTGGCTTCCATTTTCCTTTCATTTGTGTCCTGAATAGCATTCCTTATAGGAACAAATGAGTAAGTTTTATTAATATTAATGGCAGAGGCGAAATGGGAAATCTGAAGGTTCTTTTCTTGGTAATCTATAGTTTCCTGGATAGTGCGTTGGGCAAAAAAAGCTGGAAATCTCCAATTTCTCTATTTCATTGCACTTCACTTGTACTTAAAATACGTTTATATGCATAAATAGATTAACAGAGCTGTCGATATATATTGTATTTACACCATTTATGTGTTGTTCTAAAAATATAAATACTTCACTATGAACATTGACTTTATAAATCAAGCAGCAGGGAACAAAAAAAAATCATATAAATTCTGAAGTATATTTCGGTTCCCATAGAAGTTTATTTTATTTTGTTTTTCACTTTGTGAAGATAACAGATTTTCCCAGAGAATTTTCTTGATAGGTAAGAAGCATAAAATCAAAGGTGGTTAAGGCACTTCTTATCAATAGCTGATAATAGTTGATTTAATTTTCCCATGTACCATTTATTATAACTTGGTTTAATAAAAGCTCCAATTTTTCTTTTTCTGTATGAGTGAATATTTTTTTCTTAATTGAATACATCAACATATGCAATGACATAGATTATATAATGTAATATTATTGTGTCTAAATACAGAAAACATTGATGCTCCAATATTGAATATATGCATATACACTTTTTACTTCAACATAAGATAGTGTTTATTGCATCTATTCTTGCCATATCTTTCAGAGTATTATTTTTTTTATTTTTTAAACTAGTATAGAAAGCTATTCGTTCTGATCAGGGATAAAATGAAAAATAAAACCCTAGGCCAAGCTATGTAAAGGAGATGAATAATGTATTTTTAATTTTAATAGTTCTGCCTCCTTTGCTTCCGCTGCCTTTAAAATGATGAACAGGTCCTCTAAGTGTCTTTTAGGGGCATCGTACCATTGCAACCAAGAATGTCAAAAAGCTTTGTCTTTGTGAGGCATGGAAATCGCTGGTCATTATGTCCACCTTAGAAGCACATATTTTTGAACTGCACAACCCCAAAAAAGCAAATAAAGAAGAGAGTGGCATCATCTGTGTTTCATGGGCCTGCCCCTCTTTGGAAATGTCATTGCCTTTGCTCTCCTTAATCACCCACAAGAATAACAACAGACATTTTAGGGAGAAAGTTAGGGGCTCTTAGCAAAGGGTTATTTTCTGTCTGTCATCAGTTTGGATTTTGCATATCAATAAAAAATTAATAAACTAATTTCAGGCATATATGACACAGTTAATGTGGAAGGACCATTGTTAGGAGAGAAATAGTATATTCTTATCAGTAGATTTAAACAGCTATTCATCATTTCTAAAGGGCAATTATTTGGAATCCATTAAACTGGAATTTATAATACCCCTGCATACTGAATTTTAAATAGAAATCTGTATTTAGATGAAGGAATACATTAGTATAAGTCATTAGAGCAGTGGAAACTCATGACTTGTTCATTTTTCACTTTTTTTTTTCAGACAATATGAAGCACCAGCGATGTTGGTCCTTCACTAAAACCAAACACAAAGAAAACTCTGCATTCTTTTCAGTAGCATTGTATGGATAATGACTTTTTTTGTTATTTTTTAATTTTCGTGTTAAAATTATTACACATAAAATGAATCACCCCTTGGAAAAATCAGTAATGGATAGAAAACTTCTGGCTCAAAAACGCTGGCACCTCTCTGTAGGTGTGGCTTCCCTGACTATACCTGAGCATCTATATCCTGAAAGTGATAACTTAAGATGGCATATCAAAGCTAAAGAGAGATATGTAGAGACGATTACACAATTGCAGATAGAGTAGAAAGAGCTCAGTTTTAATTTATACAAATATAAATTACAGAACATTTAAGAATAATTTTAGAGCTGATAATTTTAAATAACATGAAAATATTGGCTATTAGACACATTTTAATACACGAGTCAGAAACATTTATAAATATTATATTTATATATGTAAAAGTGATGCTTTTATTGCTATAAAGGGATAGAAGAAAGCTTGCTTACCAGACCTCTAACCTAGTCAATCAATAAATTTTACACTATCAATTTACTTAACATTCCCTTCCTCACATAAACTGTGCTAAATAAATTATAGTTCTGCCTGTATTAGAATAAATGCCAGCTCTGAATTAGTGTGGCCTGGTAGAAATGTTTCTGTGTAACATCTCTACTATATTCTCCCAGCTTGAACTTCTGTTAACATTTATGTGGTAGTTATTTATATTGACTTCCTTAGTACATGTACTTGGCAATGGGAAAATTGTAAAACCACAGCTAAGAAAGATGAAGATAAAGAAGATCTTGCTAACCTGGACTTTTCTAATCAAGGCTTTACTAAGCTTCCCTGCTCTCCACCCCTTGCCCAACACACACACCTATCTCTCCATTACATGCACATCTTAATGAGACAACTTAATGTAAAGGAAACTAAAATAATAGTCATAAGCTTTCACGTGTGTTGATGTGTGCTGGCAATAAATCAGATTTCTAAAAAACACAACATATGGCCCTATGACTTGCTGCCTCGTTTGAAATGATGTGAATGCAGTCTGTTCCAGCATCCATATTACTAAGGTTTTCTTGACAAGAAATTAGCTTTTAAACACATGTACAAACATGTACATTTGCTTATATGTGCATGTATACACAAGCAAGTACACACTGTACTCAAATACCTTATATCAAACCAAATCATATGCCAATAAACATATAAGCTGGGTAATATTGATTTATAGGCAATAATTACTAAAGTTCAAAGTACCATAAGCCATAGAGCTGCTATCTAAAGTCTTGGATAATATACAGTCATACTAACAACGAACAGCAACGTGCTTACATATGCAATGGCAACAGGAAACCCAGCCAGCTGCTGAAGTTGTGTTTGTGGCTGTCTTGGACTTTTTCTAGATGCATTTTTACAATGGTTAATTGATTTTATTTTTCTGATATAAATAGATAAATTTATCTCACTTAATTCACAAAATAAAATTA
This sequence comes from Pteropus alecto, assembly GCF_000325575.1. Taxonomy (NCBI): domain Eukaryota; kingdom Metazoa; phylum Chordata; class Mammalia; order Chiroptera; family Pteropodidae; genus Pteropus; species Pteropus alecto. The sequence continues at coordinate 287,789 of NW_006434369.1, forward strand.
AGCATTTGCTAAACAACTTTTAACGCAGCATTAAACTATATATTTTATGTATATAAATGTGTACAATATATAGTATATGACATACTATATATGTCATATATATGTGTGTGTGTGTGTGTGTGTGTGTGTGTGTGTGTGTATAAAGTTGTTAGCAGATGTTCATAATAGCTGTACTTACAGGGAGACTTATATTAGTTTGCTAGACTGCTATAACAAAATACTACCCAAAATACAAACCCAGTGGCTTAAACAACAAAATTTATTGTCCCAAAGTTTTGGAGGCTAGAAGTTCAAGATCGAGATGTCGACCGGGTTGGTTTCTTCTGAAGAAGATGAGGAAGAATCTGTTCTAGGTCCCTCCTCTGATTTCTGGTGGTTTGGTGACAACTTTCGGCTTGATAAGTTCCTAACTTATAGGCACATTAGCCTGATCTCTGCTTTCATGTTCTCATGGTGTCCTCCCTATGTTCATGCCTGTGTCTAAATTTCCCCTTTTCCAAGAACAACAATCATATTGGATTAAGGTCCCACCCTACTCTAGTATGACCTCATCCTAACTGAACTAATTAATCTACAATGCCCCTATTTCCAAATAAGAACACACTCTGAAATACTGGAGGTTAGGACTTCAACACACAAATGCAGACTACGGGAAGAGCCTTTGTGAACCAAGTTGAATTAACGGCTTTAGGAGAGATCGCCTTTATTGAAAGCCAAGCTCTCTTACATCACTCCCATTCTCAACTGTGGAAGGAATCTGGTCAGGTGGACTAGACAAGGCTGCCTTTACCCGACACATGGGTGTATACTTCACCTGAGCAGCAGTTCTCCTAAGTATTACTTTGGGCCAAGATATTACACAAACCAGTCTAGCCAGAGTCCAGGAATACAATGAAACTAGGCTTAGAGATATAAGTTCTGGTATGAGTTTTAAAGCGGAAAAACTTGAAATGGGCAGGCTAAGTAGCTACTCTGGTGTCTTCATGAAGACTTTTTGAAATCTGATAAATCAGGAGGACCCAGACTGTTAGAGCTATGCCTTTCTCTGGAATAATGCCAAGAAGGCCATTTGTATCTACCAAGACCACAGTTTTTCCAAATGAGAATGATGTTAATATTTCATAGGTAACTTCTTTGGAAAATTTATACTAATATTACTACTAGTGTTGAAAGTATATCGACCAATAACATCTTGTTATAAAATAATTAGAATAGAAATCTTACCTCTTAAACTAGCTCAGTTCAAGAGTCTTCATTGAGGAAATGGAATTTGGTTTTATCACCAACTCAGAACTCACAGGACTACATACCTTGTAAGTTTTACTTAATTTCAATCTGTCCTATTTTAATAAAAATACAATGGTTTGTCATCAGATTTCTGATGTTAAAAATTCAAAATTATATACGTATAAGAATGCAGAAGGTGGCACATATATTTTACTTAATAAGTGTTTATGAAAAGAGGTTTGAAAATTTTTTTCAATGTATGTTAGAAAGCAGAAAATGATGAATGGCCCTCTGGAGGGTGTGAATTTTTGAAATACATAGTTATTTGGTGAGATGTGGACAGCAGTTTGGAAGAAGCTGCATAAAAATTCAAGAAGAGATTTAGACAAAAATTAAAACATCATTATGGTGACTAGAACAGATTTAGTCTGAAAAGACATTTGCTCAACAATTAGATATGAAATATCTTCTTTATCTAAAAGGTGGGAAGATTATGTCTATCTACATAACTAGTGGAATATGAAGAACAGAGAACAAGCTGTGAATGAATTCCAAAATAATAGAGTTTGGAAAAGCATGCTAAATATTGTTTAGATATGAAATAAATATGCTCAGTAAATTATCATATTACCTATTGTGCTCTTTTTTCTTGTGCTGGAATTTTATTTTTACCTTAGGTCAATGCTGTAGTTGTTAAAAGTAATGTCATTTAATTAAAATTTTACATAAATAGTTTTACTTTATATAATTTAGCCATAATCTCAGTTCTATTTAGGGCTATCTCAGCTCTTAGTTTAAATTCCTGATTTTTTAGATTATGATGCTCTTATGGACACCATCTCACGATAGTAGATAACTGCTGGCTGAGTTTCGTAAGGTCTAACTACAAAAATTTACATAATTTCTCGACATCTATGAATAAAGCGGTCTTATTATGTTGTTCAGTTAGAAATGAATTGATTATGAATTGAATAAAGTCTCCCCCAAAAGATGTCTGGTAGCCCTCACATCTGGTACCATGAATGTGACCTTATTTGTAAGTTGGGTCATTGCTTTTGTAATCAAGTTATAAGAGGTCATGAGGGTGGGTCCTAATCCATTTCAGCTGATGTTTTATAAGAGGAAAAGGCCGTGTGAAGAAAGAGACACAGGGAGAGATTGGAGAGATACAGCTGCAAGCTAAAGAGTGCCAAAGACTAGTTGTCACTACCAGAAGCTGGAAAAGGCAAGGAGGAGTCTTAGGGGGAGTATAGCCCGATTGGCACCTTGATTTTGACTTTTAGCTTCCAGAACTGTGAGAGAGTAAGTCTCTTGTTTTAAGCTGCCCAGTTTGTGTTATTTTCTTACAGCAGTCCTAGGAAACTAATATATTGGGTTGTGGGTATTTAGCATTTTGCCTGCCCAGCTAATGCTTGTTATTATAGAAACTACATGCTTATACAAATCAAATTTCAAACTCCTTGAAAGCAAGTATGTGCTTTCTTTGACTTTAGTTCCACTTTGAAAAGACGTATTTGCCCTACACATATTTTAATTCTTTGTGTAAGTAATTTCTTTAGTAGTTAAGGGTATACAACATAACCATAATGCCTGCTTATGCATGATATAAATCACTAAATGGGTGAGGTTTATATTGTTCAAGGCTAGAATGTTTTTAGGAGTGATTTGTGTGTTCTTTTAAGTAGACATCAAATCTGGACCTTACTAAACTAAGTAAATAAGCCACATCTTTCCATACCCCAACCTCTTTCTGGACTTTCTCTCCAAATTATTTCCATCTCTTCTTTCAAACCCAGGCATCCACTGCCCTCATGTTGCTCCTTGGATGTATAAAACTTCTCATAGTGCCTATCCAAGCCTGTTTTCATGTAAAGTGCCCTTTTCTACATTCCCATTAGGGTCAAAAGCACCTGAATTAAAATGCCTATTTTTTTTCAGTGAGACTTTATCTCAGCTGGGTGGAAGCAATTTGACTAAATCAGTTCATTTTAAGAAATTAATGGCAACCTATTTGATTTTCCCAAGGACATTTGCATTTGAAAGAGGAAAATTATTAACATACATTAGTCATTTATTAATAGAAATTGATACAGCATGCAAAACAAAGAATTGCATGGTGTAGGAAGAAATTTTGAAGGAGATGGCCTTTTACATTATTTGTTATATCCTACCATTAGATAAGAGCCTACCCTAACATTTTGGTCAGGCAACCATGTTTCCCCATTCTGGATCACTTGTGAGCACATAAAGATCGGCTCTAATGTGAAAATGTTGCACAATTTAAGATGAGTATTCAGATTCATATTTAATGTTGATAGAATTTTTAGGGTAAAAATGTTTTTTTGTTTGCAAAAAGGTATACCAAGATTTAAATTTTGAAGTCATTTACAGGACAATATTGAATTATCTAACTTCAGAGTGTCCCAACATACTCTATGTGAAATTAAAATGAAATAACCAAGAACTCATAAATTATCAGGCACAGTACTTGACATTCATTCATTCGAAAATATTTATTGTGTGCCTATTATGTCTCAAACACATTGTATATGAACAATAAAAGAGGTTTTCTATATCCTTCGTTTGTTGGCAAGCACATACACAAAATACGTAACAGCATGGCATTACAAAGACTGAAACACGCATAATCAATTATGTCCAGCAAAAGCACATGTTTGCCAATTAAATTGTGGTCATTTCTTTTTGTCATACCACTTCCAGTTTTGTATATAATTTCTCTTCATTGCAATGTATTGTTTATAGTATTATTTTAGGGAAGTTTAAATTATGGTAAGTATTCACATGAAGCAAGATACAGTTGTACAATGGTGTTTGTGCTAAAGCAGCACTATGAACTACTTAGTTAGATTTTAATAATTTTTTTAATACAGAAAACTTTCACTTTAAATATACTATGAAGGAAAATTATTTTTATTGTTTATTTTTTACATTAAGAAAATATACACCTTGTATATAAACATAAAAAACTCTATTTATTACGTTTACAGAGCAATGAAATTAAATTTTTAAAAGTAAAGTTTGTTCAGATCAACTAACTGAGCTCTAAGAAGCTGCTTCTTTTCATTCCACATGAGAACAGTTGAGGACCAGCATTCTTTTACATCCCAAACAGGGTGTGATAGGCAAAGAGTGTTTAAGGTCATGGTTTAGACTTACCCTTAAGCTTCTACCAATAATAAAACTCTAAAAACCTTCTAGGCAATAATTCTTTTTGTTTCCAAAGGTTAATTGCAGGTTTTTCTTTCTGTGTATTTCTATCCTTCGAGCAAATATTCCATTAGCAAATTAGTTAACTGGCTCAGTGTATCTGATGATCTGTGTCTGTTTGCTAGCTGTAAAAAAAAGTCAGACGTCCACATTCACGTCTAGGCACATACAGCAAGTCTATACCCTAGTTCTATGTGGCTTTGAATGTGGTTTGTACCACACAAAAAAATTATATGGTTCAACCAATGAATACCACAGTGTGTCTTTTTTTTTTTTCTTTTTAGTCTGTCCACCTATTTGCCTTCTTATTATTTGTATGTTAACTTAAAATAAGATAATAGTAATGCTTCTCAATCAGAATCACCTCTGGAGTTTCTAAATATTTTTCATCTAGGATAATACTGGTCACTGTGATTTGGGTTGACCTTAGTCAAATCATTTCACCTGGTTAGGTTTTACGTTCTTCTATGAAATAAGGGTCTAGCACTCAAGACTTTCTCTGATTTAATTTCCAGTGATTCCATTACTCGAATTTCTGTTCCAGGCAATGCTGCTGCAATAGAGTAGCGCTCCCCCAGTTGGTGTTTGCTGTGTGGGTCCCATGTTCAGGTAGTGATGAAACCAGTAAAAAAGAAGTGTGGAAAACTCTCACTAGTCGTGACACGGGGGTTAGCAGACAGTGGGCTAAAGCTTGATCTGAATATCTGCCTAGGATGACCTAATTTTTTTTTTTTTTTTTTTTTTAGTGAATGGAACTATTTCAGATTTATTTATAAGTAGGACTTGAGGAGCCAGGTAAAGAAACAGTAACTTCCCTAAAAAGGTCTTCTCTAGGCTTACACTGGTTTTGAAACACAGACTCAGGTTACTCTTTAGATATACAAGCTTGGATGACCTGATTTCATTTTAATTGTCTCCATAATTTATCAACTGAGGGAAGACAATGACTGGGTTTTTATTTTGCTGTATTTTACATAAAGATGTTTGCTCATCAAACTGATATAACTTTGTGTGTGTGTGTGTGTATGTGTGTGTGTGTGTGTGTGTGCAAACTTATCTGGTCAATAAAGTTTTGATGAACTCATACTATAAGAAATTATATCTGGTAAGTCAGGTGAGAGGGATTCATATTATTGCCAAATGAGAGCTTGAATCTCAGAATTTGTTCATCTTACACTGGCAACAGAAAGATATCACTTCCAAAAATGCAGCGTTGAGGCCCCGAATACATTAAATCCATGACAATGGTACGTCTATTTGTGTTTGTATCTCATGTTTGTATTCTTTATGAATAGCAGTGTCTTCAGTTCACCTTGTAGTTTTCTAAGCATGAGTGCACTGGTGCCACTTACTAAGATATGGCAACCAAATTAATAAAGCTAAACTATATTGGGTCAAACTTTGAGATTTTTAGACTGAGAATATAATATATGCATTGAAGACTCAACCACACTGTTATTGTCTTCTGTTTATAGATGCAGGTCTGATGATATTTATCAAACATTAAAACTATCCTCTTTCAATTTTACCTAAACACCCCAGGAAGTTGGTGGCCCTCTGTTTTTGCTTTTCATTACTTTAGCTTTGGCATTTTCTCTGGTTTTCATTTGCTGAATCCGAGCAAAGATCAATTCCAAGAAAGATTTTTACTGGGTCAAAAAGCTCAATGAACTAATAAATGTCTCTGCTTTGAATAACTATTAGCACTTTGCACTTATGGACACAACACATTTAATAAAAACTAATCTTTCACTGCCTAAATTCTGCTTTCTCAAAAAATTCACAGTGGTATATAAGATTCAAGGAGGAAATTAGAGAAAATTATGCCTAATAACAGAATATTCTTTTCTGGATTGATCTTTATCCTAAAAGCTCAAGGGTCATATTCTGTTTCCTACTACTCTTACTCAGAGGCTGTCCCAGGAAAGTTACCTTCTGTTAGATGACTATGTCTCGAGCCCAACCTAAAATTCTGAAGTGAGTGAGACATCGGGTCAAGATTGCCACAGTTTTGTTGTATGGGCCACTCCATGAGATTAATCCGTACAAAGATGAAGGCTTACATAAATACACCATTATCATCAATTATTCTAATTTTTACATTCTGAAGAAGAGGTATTGTATTTATTCTAAACCTCTCACTGGGCAACTGAAGCAGCATCTTATAGGCTATATGAAATGGTGACATAAATAAAGATGGTTTATCCTCTTGGCACATCAAATTTACTGAAAGATTTTGGAGAGAAAAATAAATGTATTGATCTGTTAATCGTATAAATTTATTATTTATTAAATATGCACACATATGTAATAGAGTATGTACTATTCATTTAAAGTTTTGTGATAAAAGAGACATTGACGATATTTCCTTCCATAGACGTCTTGTAGTTTAATTCCTTAGCCATTATCTTCTCTCATCTCTCAGGGCACATACTTATTTATTTTTTCTCTGCCATTAGGAGTTCTGAAAAGAAAAAGTTTAAAGAGTCTTGTCCTAAGCAATGTGTATGTGAATGGAGAAAGGAAGACAGTAATAGGTACAGTATTATACAATCGCTTTTTTCCTTCTGTGGTGATACTAAGATTTATCTACTTAAACTAAATAATGTTTTGATCTCCGCTGACTTATCTGATGGTAACGTCAAGTTCCATTAACAATGTAAATAGAAGAAATAGAAATTGCATGGAGGGAAAACATTGTATATTGTTTAAATATATGAATGCTGACAGATCTCCTTTTTTTAATCCAAAAAAGTCCACAGAGCCCAAAGATTAACATAAAATGATCTGGAAGAATGTTTGCCTTGGCAGGTGACAGTTTAATGTGTACCTTCTCTTATTCTGAAGTTTTGTCCTACTGAGAACACACTTGCTTACTTAAATATTTAAATGTTAGCCATTTGTTTATGCCCCGTAACTATCTACCTGAGAAAGTTTCATCTAAAAAGTTTTTCTTGACACACAGAGACCATGGTAACCCTCCTCTCTCTCCCAGTCATTCTGAACAATTACTGTCATGCTTATTGCCTTTTTAGCTCTTAGAGCAGTCTCTATCATATTGTTCATTTTGATAGGTTCATATGTCATATATCCAGATTTTGTTTGTTAAAGCATATATGTATATATAATGTATAGATAATGTTATATTATATGTATCCTATCTATATAATATATTTATTTCATGTGTGCCAAAATCATTGTATAAAATCTATATTGCCCCTAGAATATCTTTAATAGGGATTTCATAATCCACATTTCCAATAACATAGGTCACATTTTGCAAAATAGATTTCATAGAATAATATTTGCTTGGAAGTACTGATAGATATCTCTTGAAAAATGGAATGATGCAAAATTAATTTGAGGTACGCTAACTAAAAGCAATTTGAAAACATTTATTACTGAACTTTAAAAGTCTTTTGTATGTAATATGTGTGATGGATATTTAAAATGAGGATATAATATACAGAGGCTGCCAACCTTATTTAAAAGTGGTAGGCCGTCTCCAGTTGAGCATTTTGATTGATGGATTAGTATTTGATAGGGTATATTTCAGGAAATACCAGATATTTAGGATACATCAGAGGGTTCAACATTACATTTTGCAGCTAAAGATACTGTAAAGCACCTGTATTAATAATACTTTAACTTTTGGTCCTGAGTAACTGTTTTTATATATATTTTTTGTTGAGTCATTATGGTGACATTGGGTAACAAAATCCAGTAAGTTTCAAGTGTACACTTCAACAGTAAGGCATATATATATATTGCATTGTGTGTTCACAACTCAGATTTCTTTCTGTCACCATGTATTTGACCCCTTTTACACCACATCATGCTCCCAGGAAACTCTGGTTTCCTGTGTTAGGAATCTGCGGTCTGGACTCAGTATTTAGAAGCCAACTTCTTTAACAATTAGTCAAAGTAATTGAAGTAAGTCGTAGAGGTGATCAAATCAAATATGTATTGAATACATGTTATCAGAAGGAGAGTTATAAATGTAACTGATGTTTTCATGGAATTAACTACAGGGACTCTAGGGCAAAGACAACTGTTAGAATATTTGTCTGGCTTTATATCTGGAAATTCTAGCCCCTTTTAAAGTGTTACCCAGCCCATCCCCACATATACAACTTTGCAAGTCCAGAGAATTAGTCCACATAGTTTTAACAAATTAGTCCCCCAAATGGCCTTCTAGAAAATATCATCTTCCTCCTCCCTGATTCCTTCGAAAGGATGCAGTTTCTCAGACCTCATAATGTTTTGCAGGCCACAGGAATGTTATTTGCCATGGGTTCTGATAATGAATAGAGTTCATTGAGGATGCACATGGACTCATCATTACTCTAGTTACCATAGTTATAACTATTGGCACCTTCTCACATTTCAACAAAGCCCTGAGAAGTTAACCAACACTATTGGAGTTACTAGGTTCTCATGTGTCTATCAAAGTCTTGGCTGCAGTAGATGTTACCATGGTGTGCTTAGTGAGGATGCTCCCATGCCAAGGGCATGTTTTCATATTGTGCCAAAATCTCTTTGGGCCAAAGGCATGCTTTGTTGTTCAGAGCCCTCAATATTCTAAACTTATGTTCTCTCTACTATATTAAAAGGATCCTAAAGCAATATAACTAGATGCTTTCAAAATGTTATAGGATATTTAAAATAGCCCTCTTTCAGGTTTCATTTTCAGTTCTTTCTCATTCTAGGGGTCTGAGCTAGAGGCTAAATTTGAGAGGCAAATATTGTGTGTAATTAATTCCCACCCATCTCCTCCCATATTTTTCTTTTCTTCGAAATAATTTTCTTTTACAGTTGGTCCCCAAGGCCGTCACATACTTTGATCATTAATAAGTGTGTTCCACAAGTTTTTGAGACGTATACAGATAATCTATGTTAATAGGCACTTATAGTTGGAGAAAAATTATTTACATATTTAAGTGTGTTGTTTTTTTTCTACTTCCAGTTAAATAAAGTAGTGTGACCCATCTAAGGTAGGAATGTAGGTAGGAATGAAAACAGAAACATCTTGAAGACAATTTCTTTTCTTGCCATTTGTAAATCTAAGCTCAATGAAGAAATTTTACTGGACATGAAAGAAAGGGAGGAGCAAATGCCTTTGAAGGGAGAAAGGCCGAGAATTGACAAAGAAGACTTTTCTGAGCTAAAAGCTAGGAGAGTGATTTCTTAGATCCATGAGTGATTCAAGAATCATTTTCTCCTAACACAAAGTGATGGTTTAATTCCAAGAAAAAAGCTAAACTGAATTCTAGCACTTGAATTCCAAGCTATGGAAACATCATCTAGGTGACATTGGAGCTTCTAGATAGAAAAGACTATGTGGGCATAGATGATGGTATTTCAAGGGTAACTAAGGAAGAATAAACACTGGAGAGCTAAATGTTTGTCTCCATTAATATCTCTGGATGACTGAATTACCAGACTTGAATTCCTCATCAATCTAAATGACAGTAGCTTGAAGTTAATTTAATTTTATTTAAAGACAACACTTATCTGAGGTAAGACTTGAACCTGCAAGAATGAGTTAATTAACTTCAGAATGCAACACAGAAATACTAAGAAACTTAATTAGCATCTTTGATCTCATGAAACTTGCATTTGCTCACTTATAACACCTAACTGACATCTTCTAACAATGTGAGGCAGTGTATGTCAAGTGCCATAATGGGTACAGAGTTTAAAAATGTTTAAATTTCAAAGCACCACATAAGTGACATAAGATGGTAGAAGTCATCAGAGAAAACAAGTGACTTCTGCTGGGCCATAAACAGTGGGCAGGTATAGATAACAGAGAAGGAGGGAGAATATTTCCAAGTAGTCAAACAGCATGAGCAAGACTGTGGGCAGGAAAGAAAATCATGTTTTCAGGGGAGAGTGAGGAGACCAGCCTTACGGGAATAAGGGAAGGGAAAACAGATCCACTAAGAAAATTATAAGGACATGATGCCGGACTTTGGCATCTTATATTATACCAGGCTCTCCGAACTTACCTTAGACCAGAGATTATTCGGTTCAAATAAATTAGGTGGGTGAGGGTAAAGGGAGTCAAATATATAGTGACGGATGGAAATTTAACTTTGGGTGGTGAACATGCAATACATATACATATGACATATTATTGAATTGTACACTTGACACCTATATAATTTTGTTAACCAATGTCACCCCAGTAAATTTAATAAAAATAAAAATAAATGAGCTAACAATCAAAATTTTCTTTTCTTACTTTATAGACAAATTCTGTAATAAGTAATAGATATCATTCATAAAGTAAATAATCTGTGCTACACTTTTTAGTAGGTGACTTATCTATATTATATCTAATCCTCATTATAAACAGACACAGGTATTAGTGTCTCCATTTCACAGATGAGATAACAGGGACTAAAAAAGATTGAATGACTTGCTTTAAATCAAATAGATTGAAAGTGCTAAGCCATGAGCTGTGAGTCATGGGCAGATCCATCACTGGCTAATGCCTGTACATTTTATTTTAACTACACCATGTTATCTCCAGCACCAGCAATTCAATAGATAGGTTATTGCACTCTGGGAGAACATATAACTACAATAATTAATTAATTGGAAGAAAATAAATAGATAATATTTTTAACTTACTTTCAGCTAGAATTATGTTTGAGAAATTTTAGGAATAAGATGAAATTAAAATTTTTGTTGATTTAGAATAATGTCATATAATCAAGAGGATGATGCATAAAATTTACATCAATTAACAAAACCAAATAAAATCACGAGAGTAATTTTCACTGTTCAGAGTTATGAGTTATTTTTAATTTAATTTAATTTAATATTATTATCAAAAAGGGGCAGAATCAACCAGTCTACAATGTATATAACAGAGAAAATAATAGAATATGACTGTAATTAGCTGATTGTCCCCCTCCAAAAGATATATGTTCACCCAGAAACTGTGAATTTTTCTTATTTGGACATGTGACCTTATTGGGAAAAGGGTCTCTGCAGGTGTAATAAAGTTAAAGTTATGGAGATAAGATCATCCTGGATTAGAGTGGGCCCCATGCCAATGACAAGTGTCCTTGTAAGAAAAGAGAAGAGAAGACAAGACACAGAAGAGAAGGCCACCTGAAAGAGGCAGAGATTGGAGAGATGCTGTCCCAAACCAACAAACGCCTGGAGCCACCAGAAGCTAGAACAGGCATGGAACTGATTTTTCCTCAAAGCCTCCAGAAGGAGCCAACTGTTCTAGTACCTTGATTTTGAATTTCTGGTCTCCAGAACTGTGAGATAAATTTTTGTTGTTTTAAGTCATCCATTTTCTTGTAATTTGTATGACAGCCCTAGGAAACTAATATAATAACAAGATGCATTTTAAACCACAATTCATCGGAGTTCAAAAAAAATTCTCTCTTCTGCATATGATGATGCTAGTCTTTCACCATACTGAATAGTTTCCCCAAGGACCAAACAAACAAATTACACAAAATACACTGAGAGAACAACATTGAATGATGTACTCGGATTGGGCCTCTGTTTCTAGAAAGTTTTCTTAACTGAATTTTCTTATAAGCAAGAGTGGACACTATGAGAAAATACCAGAGTTTTTTGGAATTCACTCTTTTCTGATCATTGGAGGATTTTGTTTATTTTACACAGAGCTTTATTTGAAGAACAAGTCACCACATGCTTGAAAGGACTAAGATGTCTATTTACCCATATCCAAGCTCAGAATTTAGGCTTTCATAGCTCTTACTTTTCTTTTATTTCAAACATAAATACATTTATATGAAATAAATATTTCCTTCATGCACATATGAAATAAATGTTCAATGATTTGTTTATAAAGCTTTTGTTATACATTTAATTACTTATGTAATTTATTTTATTTTTATGAGACCAATACTTTAATATTTTTTTTAAATCACAGGAACACTTGATTAAGTAACCACCATAAGATAGAATTAGTGTTCTCATAAATAAAAATTCTACTTTTAGAAATAGAAAATTACTAAATTCTGAAGCTCATCCTTCAGTGCTCTATTTGTAGATTATAAGTTACTTTAAAGGAAACATAAATATTTTAATTATCCTAGCCATTTATTGAAGTTTTCCTCCCTTGATTTAAAATATGACTGCACTTATAGCAGCCTTCTAAAATCCAAGCTCAAATAATATATTTTTATATTGATAATATAATACAACTCTTATCTCCTACCATCTTTTCTCTTCTTTTATGCTCTAAAAATACCTACTTGACTCAAAGGCCACTCCACGTCTGCTATTACCCTGGTCAGAAATCATTGTTCTCTAAACATGTTTTATTGTTATATTACTTTCAAAATTGTACCACATGCCGCCATATGTTGTAGTGATTTACTGGTGGTGAAGGTAAAAGCTATTTAAGCAGACGTAGGAAGTCACTTTCACTTGATAGGTCACCTCCAGTGACTGGAAATGAATGCCTGAGGTACCATGTTGAGAAGGATCCAAAGCCGTGTTCTG
>NW_006434369.1:300756-342100 GCF_000325575.1 Pteropus alecto
AGCAGGAATAACAGAGCAATACTCTGAATGAATAGGAATGTGTGTCACACGTGAGGCCTTTGGGTCTTTCTATCCTTCAAGGTAAGACCATAAGGCATTTGTCCATCTTTTTCCGATAGAGCCAAAACTGGTGTATATGTCTATTTCCTATTAGCCTCTTTAATTAGCTCCAACATAAAAATACTAAAATCCACAAGAATTCACCCAAACTAGCCACACATACGCTATCTCTTGCTTATGGAATTCTAAGCTCATCTTCCTTCAGTTGGCTTCAGACCTCCTTATTTTAGCTCCTTCAGGTCCCTGATTTATTTGCATTATGGTTCCTTTTCTTGATTCATTCTCCTTTGGATTTATAACTAGTTTCAAATTACTTAGCATGAAAAAAAAACTTCCAAATGGATGTTTCCTTATTTCTCAATTCGTTGTAATAAGCGTAGAGGCCATACCCACTCCAATCTCAGACAGTGAAGCATTCTATAGGTGGGGCTCCATCGCCCCCACACATTGAGGGAAGGAGAGATTGTGAATATAAGAGGCTATGCATAAACAGTGCTGGACAGATATTTTAATTGGCTTATTTTAAAATGCATGTATATATCATACACTATACATCACACAAAGTCTCCCTGCTTTTTGTGAAAAACGTAATACTTTATACTTCAGTTATTATAAAAAATTAATGAAAACATTGGATCATCAGCCTGTCATTACACTTTAAGTAAAACGTTTGGTACTGAAAAACTTGAACTGACCCTGAAATCTGCAGTCTTGAAAAACACTTAAGTATACCATTTCAAAATATAATTTGACCTTCACAAAAGTAAGAGGGCCTGGGTCTTTATTTTTCCCTGCTTTTATGTTGCATTTTGATGACAGCATTTTTTTCCCCACATAATGTATCTTTTGAATAAAGTCTAACTACTAGTAAGTCATAAGAAAAAGCATCTTTGCATGGAGTCAAGATGTTCATGATTTTTGAAAAAAGAATAAAGTGTTTACTTTTTGTTTCGTTTTTACTTTTCCATAGTCTTTCATAAGTCATATTTGCAACCCCAGGACTTGTTGACTGAGAATAAAATAATTCATTTACAAGCCCTAGGGTATTTTGCAGGGCATAGGATATATGCCTGGAATTGAGCACTAATAGAGCATGGCAGACTGGTATGTCTCTCAGTTTGCTGAAATCTGTGGGAGTAAGGAGATTAGGAACTAGGATTCTCCAAACATGTAGAGTGATTTTATACATATTATATAACATATGTAATTATATAATATATATAAATAAAGGTTAGAAAGCCAGGAAAAGCAGATAGGTGGTATAGTTGTAACCGAGTATGAGAATCATAATAGAAAAAAAATAGTTAAAGCAAGAAGAAATGGGGAGATGAAATATACTCCGGTATGAAAAGATTTAAGTCTAGGATACTCAGTTTAGTCAAATGGAGATAAAGAGCTTCCAATCTCTGAGATTTAGACAGACAAAAATTCTAGAATACAGCAGAGTAGAGTCCAAGGTCATGTCAATGAGCAGTGGTTCATAATTCCTAAGAGATAAAAACAAGGGGCCAAGCCTTAGCTTAAATTACAAACCAGACAAGAAATGGTTGGGATCTAGTTTTTGTATCTTGTAAAACAATCATGATGCTAACAAGGGTGATGCAGGAAATTAAGTTACATTGGAAGGAAGGCTCAGTGTTCCTTTTAATGGCTGTTGTTCAGGATGAGAGCAACAGAGTCAGTGCAAGAAGCATCACAAAGCCAGGGTTGGGGCCACTCAGCAAGGGCCCGTGAGGAACCATTTCCTCAATACTCACACAGCGATGGTTAGGACACAGGATTTGGAGTCACATCTGGATGTTAATTTTGACTTTACTACTTAGTAGCTGTTAAACTAGAAAGATAATTAACCCTCCTGAGGGACTGTTTCCTAAAATATAAATAATGGCTAATACTTCGGTGTTTTGCTGAACATTATTTGATGTAATGTGTATAAAGCACTTAGAAAATTGCTTGGTGTATAATTAACAATCCTCCAAACAAGAATAAAACCACCAAATAGCTAAATATTATCACTATTCTAGATGGGAAATTGGAGGATCAACAATTTTAGGTAATTCACACAAGTCACCCAAGTAGTAAACGCTGAGCTAGGATTCATAGTCAGATTTGTCAAACTCTAAAACCTGCAACTTTCCAACTAAATCACACTGAATGTGGGTATAATCCAACCCAAATTCAGAGGGTATAAAGTAGAATGAGTTCATCCTTGACCGTATCAGTCGCATGACAACTTTGCAGTGATGAGTAAATCTCCATAAACAAGATCGGCTATCAATTTATGTCAACATGGATAACATTAAAAAAAAAAAAAGCTCGCTAACTTCTAAATTTGACTTAATCTAGATATTAAAGTGGCTTAAAATAATCACTGCAGCATGTGGTGCTATTCATGTAAGGATAATAATATATTTGTTTTCAATAATATGCAGAAGCTACGTGCTTTACTCCAGTTCACCCAATGAAATAGAGTGAAGGGACTGTTTCAAAAATCTTGAAACAGCATTCACAGAAGCCAACTCAACATTTATGACTAGAATTTCTCAATGTTTTGCAAATATTTTAAAAATCTATCTTTCACATTTCTTTCCTCACTTATTGTCACCTGCTACTTGTCTGACATAGTATGCTAGTCATAGGAAGTAAATATAAAATCTGAAGGTAGGCAGTGAGGAGTGCCTGACAGTTTTCAAGATCTGTTGGGATATGTTTCTCTGAAGATTTTATAGAATTAGCAGTTTCTACCGAGAGCCTAGTATTTGCCTGTTTGGTCAAATACAAATCACTCCAATGGCAGCAAAAAGAGATTTCTGTCTTAAAACTACAGCTAGGAGTCAGGTCCTATAGCTTTTTAGATCCTTACTTTGATTTATGAAGACAGAAAAATAAGACAATACAAAAAATGCTATGCTAGTCAGAAACCAGTGAAGTGAAATCAAGAATAACACTTTGTTCTGATTAGTGGAAGGTCAGAACTAATCCTCTCTCTCACCCTCATTTTGAGACCATCAGAGTGCAGTTTTGCAGGGAAATGATGAATTGGGGGTTGTCTTAGCTTGCTAGGTGCTGTAGATCTCATTTATTTTATTTTACAAGTCATTTGGCACAATGGTAATAATGACAATGAGATTGGATTCTTGGTACTTAAAAAGGCCTTCTACTTTGTGCATAAATACCTTGGTCCATGCATTCAGTTGTCAGGGGAAGGCCATTATCCAGTTACCACCTCTAGTTACAGTAACTTTAATTCAGTAATTTTAGTGGCACAATCAGGCCCATGCATAATAAGTAGGATAAGGATTTGCCTACACAGTGCTTTTTAGAAGTATGAAAATGATCTCTTCCCAGAAAATCTTGTCTAGCGACATGTAAAAGAAGCAGAAATCCTGCTATTAAAGAACCATTTCTTTCTTGTAAAACTCTATGTCCTTATGCAGCTTTTAAAAAGCAAATATTCTGCTGTTATAAACCATTTACTCGTTGATGGGAACCTTATTATCTCCTTCAGGACAACTAGTGAAGATTTTGAGTAACAAGTGGAAGTGCATGTGTCTGATTATTCTCTGTACCAGACATCTTACCCAACATTTTCTTATGTACGTTCACTTAATAAGTGATTTTGGATAAAAAGTAAATATCTAGTTTCAGTGCACAGTGGAAGAAAAATAAATTGCAATATTCCAAGTACTATGGGATAAGAAATATTGATGGCAGATAAAGCAAGAATAGAGAGTACATAGGGACAACTGAGGCATTGTCAAAGATTGGCAGCTGAAAAATAAGTGTATCTTGAGTCTGGATGGGGTGAGAATGAGGGTTACCAACAGGAAAATCAGAGGCTTAGGAAGGGAGTGTAGGAAAAACATCCAGACAAAATTCACAGTTCTACTTTAAAGTGATCTTGACAGAAAAAAATTTATAAAATCATGCAAACTGAAGCTTTTCAGTTGACTATTTCAACCACACATCTGTTTTTTCTAACCTGATCCCACTGTGGTACAGTTGATTTGGATTATTTTCAAAAGTATCTCTTCTAAGTTTCCTGATGAAATATGCTAAGCACATTTTGTCCCCTTGAAGTAAATGTGCTTTCCATGGTTCATTAAATCACTGTGTCTCAAGCATAATTTAACTCCATCCTCATGTACACCTCAGGATTAATCCATGCATTACTAAAATACTACCCTTCTGACTATTGCAAAATTTGATAAAGTTATATATATTTTTTAAAGTAAAAAATATTTCAAGAAATGAGTTTGCTCAATTCAGGTCTAGTACTTCTAAGGCACTGCCCAGCTTTATAATTTTCAATTTATATAATAGTACTCATTTAAAGAGTGTTTAAATACAGCTTTTAATCTATCCACTCATCACATATACATGAAATAGAATTTAGGATACTCCTACTTGCCACTGATGACTCTGATGACTTAATATTCTCAGAGCTCACTATTGTTAATATTTGGGGCCGGTCAAAATGCATTTGCCTCAAAGGACTTGAATCACAGTAATAGCTTAAATAGGGCATCTGAGCTTTCTGCTCAGATAGCTCCATGCTCTATCCTTTAAAATGTTAATGTTTAGAAACTTCAGATACCTATTAACCCCCAGGTGCCTTAAAATCATGAGAGGCCTGAACACTGAAAAGCTGAGGCTTCTAGATATCTAGAAAAGAATTCTTACAGGTGAAAATGTTTACACTTGCTATTGACAATCTACATCCCTCCAGAATTTAGGAAACATTTTCTTTCTTTCCAGATCGACTTCATAATTTTACTTCTTATGTTGTTTCATATATTTCTTACTCTGTTATTGACAGATTTGCATGTTATGTGTTTTGGTAGAAATAATATGTCTTCCTTTGTCACCAGCAAGAGTATATTTAAAAAAAAAAAAAGAAGAAGAAAAAAATTGTATTTTGAAGTACATGCACATTCACTTATTTATCCACTCAGCATGCATTTATTGAATGTTGACCATGCATCATGCAGTTTTAGAAAAAATGGGCCAAGTCCTTGCACTAAAAGAGTTTAAAGGCTTTTGGAAGAAAATAGATATTAAAGAGCTGTACCAATAAATAAATAATTTTAGAGGAAGGAAATACTAAAAAGAAACAAATTAGAGTACCAGAATAAAAGGAGATAGATGAAGTGGTCAAAGAGTGTCTGAAGACAAGTTGCCATTTGAGTAGAACTCTAATAATGGGAAGAAGTGAATCCTGAGATTCTGGGTACTGATGCTCCGGGCCCATAGAAGAGCCAGAGTAGAAATGAGTAGCCATTGCCAGCACAAGAAGACCATTGTGGCTAGAGTGAGTTGAAAGAGAAGAAAAATAGTAGGAGATGAGTTGGAGAGAAGAGTGAAGGGTGGGAAGGCAAAAGTACAGCCTTGTGGGAATTTGGATTTATTCTAATGATATGATTTGGATTTTCAAAAGATCACTCTGGCTGCTGTTTGAGAGTGGTCTGTCCTACTTCATTTGGGCTACTATGCCAGAATACCATAGAATAAGTGGGTTGTAAATCAGAGAAATTTATTGCTTACAGTTTTCTAGACTTAAAAAATTCAAGATCTAGAGTCAGCAGATTCAGTGTCTGATGAGAGCCCACTTCCTTGTTCATAGACAGCTGTCTTCTTACTGTGTCCTCACATGTCTAAAGATGGTAGGGAGCCCTCTGGGATCTCTTTGATAAAGGCACTAATCTGATTTATGGGGGCTCCATTCTCATGACCTAATTACCTCCCAAAGGCCCTACTTCCATGTCTTGTCAAGAATAAATAAATAAATTACTTATTTATTTATTTATTTATTCATTCATTCATTCATTCATTCTATTTATTCTATAAATTATTTATTTATTTATTCTGCTACTATCACATTGGGGGCTAAAATTTCAATGTATGAATTTGGGGGAGACTTTACATTTGGTCCATTGCATGGTCTTAGTGGTACAAGGGTGGAATCAGGAATACTGGTTATTTTACTTTCTCAGTCTTTATAGTTTTGAGTATTGCTTTTTAATTCGTCTTCTTTGGTGCATGACTGACTCTGGCTATGAAAGTGCACAACA
Organism: Pteropus alecto; assembly: GCF_000325575.1. NCBI lineage: Eukaryota > Metazoa > Chordata > Mammalia > Chiroptera > Pteropodidae > Pteropus > Pteropus alecto. Next base: position 306,888 of record NW_006434369.1, read on the forward strand.
TCATTGTTATCTCTAGTCTATGTAGAAAGTAGAACCTACCCTGCCATTCTCACAGGTTTTATGTTGGAGTGATAAGGACAGGAGAATGAGTTCTCCCATGTCCACTTCATATGAGCTTTGTGCATGATTTCCAGACAAGAATAACTGTCAGATTGCAGATTTTTATTTATATCTCTTACTTTCTGAGGCAGAGTAGTAATATAGAAACAACACAAGATTCAGATTAGAGCCTACTCTCCATCACTTATTAGTTATATGATTTTTGGAAATTCAATTAATATGTCTATACCTTAGGTTCCTCTTCTTCAAAGGCAATACACTACTGTAGGATCAAGTAAGACGACACATGTGATAGAGCTTTATAAATTTTAAAGCACTATATAAATGTTAGGTATGTTAATAAATGAGTATCTAGGTTGACCTTAATATTTCACAAGATAGTATATTAAGGTGCATTGTCATACACAAAATTGGACCCCTATGGCTAAGCTCCCACCTTTATCTTGGAATACCTGCCACACCCCAAAGTCAACGCAAAAGTAGAAACTAGAAAGGAAAGGAGATAACATACCTTAGAATTAAAAGTGGGAAAGGTAATTTGAAGGTCTATGTTGTCCAGGGGTAGGCAAACTTTTCTGTGAAGGACTAGAGAGTAAGTATTTCAGGCTTGGCTGGGTATACTGTCTCTATTGCAACCACTTACCTCTGCTGTTGTAGCATGAATGCAGCAATACACTTTTCTAAAAAAAAGCTTTTAAAAAAAAAAAAAAAAAAAAAAAAAAAAAAAAAAAAAAAATGCAAGCATGGCTGTGTTCCAATATAACATTATTTATGGACACCAAAATTTGAATTTCATGTGATTTTCATGGTTCAAAAATATTCTCCTTTTAATTTTTTCCAAACATTTAAAAATGTAAAAATTGTTCTTAGCCTGTGGGCCATACAAAAATAGGCAGTGGGCTGGATATGACCCAAGGGCTATAGTTGGCCAACTCCTGATATAGCTCATTCCTCTTTCTCCTCAATTAACTGTGACAGACAACCCAAAACAACTACCTGCTAATTTATCTGTTAGGGAGACTTGAGAAGATAGAATAATTAAAACTTTGCAGTGAGATAATATCATTCAAAAAACAAATAATGAAAAAAACAACAACTCTACTTATACAGAGAATTTTAAAAAGACTTTAATTAAATAAAGAGAATGATTTATACATGCTATGTCACAGCAAATAAAGACTTATACTGGAACTCCACTGATAAGAATGTCCAGCTAGATTAGGAATTTTGCTAAATGACACATGTAAGTTTATAAAATATAAATAGACTTCATTTGTAGAACACATAGGCTGTGTTGTATGCACAGACAGACCAAGTTCACTGTTGCTAAGAATCCTGTCAGATTAAATCAACCTGCAAATATATAATTGTGACATCTTGTTCTTATTGGTACAATGTGTGCCACTGTAGTCATTATCTCAAAGCTCTTTCACTCTGAGGAGCATCAGTGTTTAATTATATTCTTTTATGAGACCTCATTTGTGGACATCATCCTCTTTCAGAGCTGGCTTTGCTCAGGAAAAGTAGGTCATTATTTTCAAGACTATTCCCAGTAGTACTGAACATTAGTCTTCTCGGCAGTGTCCTTTTTAAATAGAGCATCTTGTAGAACCAAAACTCCATGTTCTTGCTTCAAGTTTTTTAGCTATAAGTTGACAGATGAAGTAATTTCCCAATTCCTACAGGCCCTCATTGTCCTCAACAAGACCCAGAGAAGGTGACAGGTTTGTGGTCCGTCAGTCTAACAGATGGGTCATATTCTTTATAACAAATGAGGGGAACAATATTTTATGGCTATATTACAGATAAAATGTTAAAATTATGAATAATTTGAGAATAATTGTTAAGAATCTCTATGAGGAAAGGAATTGCAATTAACATATGAATTGATGTTGCTAAAGACCAAGGCTTAACCACCTACCATGGACCAAAGCCTGCACATTGCCTGGTTTAGTAAATATGTTTTTACTGGAACACAGTCATGCTCATTTGTGTATGTATTGCCTATGGCAGCTTTCTTCCTACAAAGGCAGAGTTGAGTAGTTGTGACAGAGATCTATAGCCTGCAAAATCTAAAATATTTCCTGGGTCTTCATAGAAAACTTTGCTGACCCTTGCTAAAGACCGTCAAAATCGCAAAGTTGAAAATATAAATGCATTTCAGTCAGCAATTTTTTGACAACACTCAAAGATTTTGTCAGAATGAAATTCTTGCCTGCTATTTTCAGCTTAAAATAAGACATGGTGTCCAAAGAGCTTTTGCTCCCCTTTGTTCATCTAAATTAACAGTATCTAGCAATGAGTACTATATATCTATTGGTACTTCAAAGAAAACCCAAGTAGTTTTTTCTGGGTACATGCAAGTGTGTGTGTGTGTGTGTGTGTGTGTGTGTGTGTGTGTGTGTATGCGCGTGCACGCTCACTTGCACATATTTAATCAAAAAATTTCTGAGTTTTCATTTTAAATTGAAATAAGAAGTATACACTCATGCTATCAAACATAACATATTATACCTGCAGAGGCCTGATAGTTCATCAATAAACATCAAACTTGGGAGGAAATGATGCCTCAAAAACTAAGAAATTCTTCAGATGCTTTACAAAGGAACCAGTACCTTTCCTCAACATGGAACTTCTTATTTTCTTATAATCACTTTAGAATAGGAATCATGGTATATACTAAGCTCATCAATATCTCCAAAAGTGGTGTGAGGGCTGATTCAAGAGAGGAATGTTATGGATCCTGATAAACCATATCATAGAGATAAGTTAGTCAACTGTTTTGCCCTTTCATTGGAGCTGGTAAGCACATACTACCATATACTTAGAGAAAATAATCTGGTTCAATAGAAGGTTAAATTCAGGAAAGAAACAAAAATTCTTCTTTAACTAAATTCAGATATAATTGCTTTCTTTCACTTTCCCCAAATTATTACACATGTATATATTGTTTAAAAGTGTCACCTACACTCTCTTTTCCATAGTTGGAAGTAGGACTTCATTTAGCAGTTATTGAAAAACTAGTTTTAAGACTGGATGCACATGAGATTTTTAGAGTTTCACAAATGTGATTCTATTCGTAAAAAGAAACTTTTCCTAACTAGATTCTATTCACCAATGAAACACTGTGGTCAAATATAACATAAGGAAATAAAAGAATATATAAACATCTTTTCTAGAAATTGTAATTTTTAGGATATGTCTTTTTTTCTTGAAAGTCCAAAAGTAATCCAAACGCCCATCACCTATCCCACAATATATCTACCATTAATTATGATTTACTTATAAAGATCTTTTGTTAAGTGAACAAGGCCTCAGTATGTGGAATGGCAGCTTGTTTCCCTTTTTTTGACATCTGTTAAAAATGAGCTATGATATCATCAATCATATTAACTCTGTGGTATTGTGCTATTCCTTGGGTGTTCCCAGATTTCATCTGACAACTTTTTCTAGGATTCAAACCATAACTTCAAACTTCCTTCAGAGACTGTAATGAGAGGTATAGATAAAAATCCAGGGAACTGGAACTGATTAAAAACAGAAAAACAAAACAAACAAATATACCATTTCACTCTCTCTTTCCCCAACCTACAAAATTAACTCTTCACCATAATTTCCTACAAATAAAAGAAACCAGTAAAACTACTAGAACTTGAAAAGCTAAAGAAATATAAGTTTAATTACCTAGAACTAAAGAAGTGAGAAATTTAGAGGATAATATTAAATTTATTTTAAAATTATATAGAGCAGTATGAGAAAATATGCATTATAAATTTGAGCAGAATGTAATAATCTTTACAGTGATAACTAAAACAATTAAGCATGAATATTTTATACTTTAAGAATAACGAAGTATTTTGTTAACAATTTCTAGCAGCATTCCATTTATACAAGAGGCAAAAAATAAGATAGTTTTGTTTAAAACAATGACCTTGATAGGAAAATAGTAGCATATTTCCTTACTTGGAACATTTCTTTTCTCTTTTTCGATATCAATACAAAACCTAAGAGTTTGGAACCTAACTCTCAATTAAATATCAAAGCGTGTATGTATTTTTTAAAGCTACTTAATGTTTACTTGGATTATAAACAACAAAATAGCATAGCAAGGACTTTGTCATTTTAATTTAACTGTATGCTGAATTAAAATTTGGCTGAGTGATTTTCAATTTTGTTTATATTAAATAAAGTTACATCTTTTTATTATTACTGATTGCAAAGTAAGCACTATGAAAGACTTTATTAAGAACTTCATGAAGAAACTAGCTAGTTTTCAGCTCATTTATTTGGTATTCTCTTTGGGCAAAATGCAAGTATGCTACAATTATGCAAAGCGATAGGACTCACTACAGGCTAATTTAATATGTGTAGTGATGGGCACCTTTGTTAGGCTTGGCCCATAAAAACTTCCCATATTTAATTCCCTATTTTATTTCCCTTCCAGGGTGATCTGGGAAGTTATCTGTGCATTATGGTGGAGCCATAAGGTGGATGGGATCAGCTACCTGAAACATGGAGAACAGCCACCTAGCTATTAGAATACCCACTTTGGACTTTAAGTGAGCAAAAAATAAACATTGATACTTGGGAATTTATTAGAAGAGCTAGCGTTAATACAAGTTTGAACTAATTTAGTTATGATTCAGAATTACTTTAAGTCTGGATACTAACAGGTCATGGAAATGTAATATCAAAGTTATTTATTAACAATTTCTGCAAAGTAATGTAAGTCATAGTGAAAAGTCCAACTTCCTATAAACTGCTAGCCAGCTTTGAAAAAAGGAATTTGAATAATTTGAGAATAAAAATAACAAAGAAATAAAACAAAGCTCAAGGAGTCACATCACTGGTTGCATTATCTTTTCAAGGTAGAACTATGTTAGGAGAAATTCCAGTTACTCAGTTACTTACAGCTTCTGCTTATATATGTCTCAGAATCATATTGAAACTTATTTCTCATGCATATACAGAACACAGGAAGGAATAGACTTCCAAAGGAATGATTTTCAATTCTATATAACTTTTGCCTCACAGCTAACCCCTAATACATGTGGCCTTCTTTACTTAATTGAAGGAAGTGATCACGGGGAAAGAAGGAAGAAAAATATCACAAATACCCATGTTGACTCCAGTTTCATGATCCGGCCCATATTCCTCCTGTTCATGAAGAAGTACATCTTCCTGGACATGCAAACACTCTCATTCCTTTCCCTTTTTGTCTGCAAGCACCCAATAAATAGTTATTGGAAAAAAGCAAAAGTCATAGAAAACAGCCTCTCAGCAAATTTAAGTTCACATTGTTCAAAAAGTAACAGATATTATACCTCCAAATCTCTTTGGTGCATTTAACATGGAATTATCATATATAGTTAATCACTTTTGGGGTGATATTCAACCCATAGCCTGGTTTGTCTCATATATGCATATTGTGATTCCACTCCTGGCGACAGTGCATTGGATCAGTTAGGCAGGTAAGATTCTCCCTGCAGGAATTTTGAGACTTAGATATAGCAATAGAAGTAAGCCTGGGCTGTCACTAGACATGGTGGCATGTAAACTATAGTGTTCAGGTGGAAAATGGTGTCAGCCTTTAAAGGGGAGTGATTCAAGTCTAGAGATGAGAGAATCGGGGGAGGATAGAGAGAGAAAGATTCAGAGATAGAGACACAGAGACAGAAAATGAATGAATGAATGAATGAGACAGAGACTACATCATGAGTGGTTTTACTCTTCCAGGTTATAAACCCTCCTCTGGAACATGTTTAACTTCTGGCTAATGAATAGCACATGTAAAGCTCCTGGTACAGGACTGTTCTGGCTAGTCATAAATTATGTCTTTGATAAGCTTTTCTCCTTCAACTCCCCCTCCCCAACTTTCATAATATTTTTTCCTCTGCTTGACTAATTTTTCAGCCAGTCATTTCCTACTTATCTGTAAAGATCTGGATCAAGTGTCACTTCTTCTATGAAGTTTTATCAAATCTGTTAGACAAAGTTAGTCATTTCTGCACCTGTGTTTTCATAGTACTTTCCACATTCCTGAATTATAACTATTTGCTTATGTAACTCTCATCCCTCAAACTGGGAGTACTCGTGAGTGAAACTATAATATACTTTTCTTTGAATCTCTAGCAGTGTCTAGTACACACATAGTATGTTCTCAATAAATGTTCATTACATGAATAAATCAATGCTGCCAATATAGTTGGTGTCACGTCTTTCATGATATTTTAGAACCCTAAGACACTCCAAAAATGTTGTGTGCACCCTCAATATTTTGAAGAGAACCTTTCCCGTCTAAGGAATTTTCTGTCTCCTTGACATCTGTACACACTCATCTTGTGCTGAGATCTTTGTAGAATAGTTACTATTTTATAATTAACATATTTTTCATGAGAAGTGACTCAATCCTGCATTTAGTGAGAGTTCATTAGCAAATGAGGATTTTACATTCCAAAATTCATTCTTAGAATGAGTTTACACTTTGAGAAAGTATATAGAGAAATTAACTTGAAAAGCTTTAAAACTCATTCTGATTTAGATTTATTAATATAATTTATTAACATTTTGATTTAGATTTATTGTTCAAATTAACAAGATATGATAGTTGTACCATAAAGCATCAAACTGATTTGAAGAAAAGTATGGATTATAATTCAGATATTTTTTGAGACTCAGATAAGCCTAAAACATATTATCAGAATAGGGAGTGAAACAACTTAAATGCCCCAAGTCTCAGCAATGCTATCACACTGGAATCAAGATTTTTCAGTCTCATGTCTCTTCATCTAAGGGTAGATATTTAACTAAAATCCATGTGTAGTATGTATGGCTACAAAAAAAAAAGAATCAAAAGCAAAAGATTTTTTTCTTCATGTATATGTCTTTCTCTCTGTTTCTCTCTCATGTTATATACATATACATATATGCAAAATTATGTCTGTAATATATATGCTTATATATATGTATATGTATGCACATATGTGTGTGTGTGTGTATGTGTATAAATATATATCTGAAAGAACTTTTCTGATTTTTTTCCTTCAACCTTTCATAAGGTGAAGTTTCATCAAACCATATCATGTGACTTTCCAGGAACCTCACTGAACGGGTCTGACTCATCGTCTGGGAATTTTAAATAGGCATGTGCTTCCATGAGAGTTAATACTTTAATACTTAAAAACACACATAGACACAAACCGGCAGTGAAAGAAAAAAGCAAGTGAAACTTTTACTTTGCACAAACACTCGGGTCAGACACTGGCCACTCAATATTTCACAGTTAATTACCAGGTGGAATTACCTTTAGAGTGAAGGTGGTGGCTCAGTGCTCAAGGGACAGAGGCAGTAAATCTACAGTTTATATCATTAAGTCAGCCAGGTTGGACTAAACAGTGAAAGGGACTGCCCCTGAAATAGTTGACCCCAATTCCCCTTTGAGATATGATGTTTCCTCAGAACCAAGGTCTGTGTCTGCCCACTAGTGGACAGATGACAGAGCTGGGACCCAGACATTTCCCTAGAGGATTTCATTCCAACCTCTGTCTGGAATGAAATGGTCACCAGATCTGACTTACAAGCAGGGATTTGGGGATATATCAAATCAGAAAGAAATTAGAAAGAATAACACAGGCTAACATTTGTATCTCAAATTCAAGCAAAAGTTTCTATTTGCAAAAGTTACTTAAAACTCTTGTTCATGAGTAAGCTTTGAAATTGGAACTGAGATTTCAGTTCTATTACCAAATGATCAATTGTATCAAAAATACCTAATCTCTTTCTTCTCAGATCTTCATAGAATACCACACTGGGACATTTTCTTGTTTGAAAACTACTGAATGTTCTCCCATTGCCAATAGAATTAATTTGAAAAAAACTTAGGTTCGAATTAAAATCTTCCACTAATTGGTCCCAATTTATATTTTCATCATTATCTCCCTTAAGTGCCTAAACAAAATCTATATTCTAGATAAACTCAGTTAAACACTGTTTGCAGCAGAATTTTCAGCTTGTCTTCCATACATTGTTCATGAATGCCCACTAGCATGTTCTAATATCTACCTATACATACATTACTTTTGTTTCAAAGCCAAATCCAACATCATCATCAAATTCTAAAATTTCTGCCACAGCATGTGCTAATTTTATAAAACCTGTTATAGCCTTTTATTATCACATTTGTATCTCAATTTGAACAATTATGAACATTATCACTAGATATGTGCCGCCTCTGTAGAAATGATGTCATATTCTCTTATTTAGCCTCCTAATGTTTAACAGAGGTATTTTCCTTATAATAGTATATCCACAAATATTTCTTGAAAATAAAACACAGAAATAAATCAGTGGTTTAATTTTCAAATCAAGACTCAAATGTAGCATTTTTTTGTGGTTCAAGGCAATGTGACAAATCTACCCCACATGGGTTTAGCTTTCTCTATCATCCCTAAGAATTTTAATCTTATATTATAGGTAGGAAGACACTGGGTGGCATATTGACTCCCTAGTAAAGTATAAATTTTCTTTGACTTTCACATGAGTGTTATAGTTCATGAAATGCAAACTGTCTCAATTTTAACACCTTTGCAAATAAAAATTTGATCCTATGAACACCGTTGGAAAACTTAAAAATGTTTGTAAATAGCATGATAGCTGTTGCAAATGTTAATAAATTTGATATTTTCCTTCTAATTTTAATTCTCAGTTCTTCTGACTAATTTATACCTCAAATACTGATTCAAAGAGAGTTTTGGTTCTCTTATCTCATTTAACTTTTTTTGTTTTTAAACTTCTTTCTAGAGTTTACCTTTGACGCATTTCATAATTGTTCAAATTAAATAACCTGCTAACATTTCTTCACTCTAATACTTTTCTTTCCTAAAGAAAAATCTGTCATTAACAAAGAAACATATTTCAAAAACTATTTTGCCTTTCTCTTCAAAGTTTCCCCTTAAAATAGGTTTGCCCTCTCATCGTAAGTGTAACAGAACAAAAGAGCTGTGCTCAGAAAAATTTCCATAATTTGGTTCTTTCTAAACATAAGGTGGTGTACCTCTACTTATTTGCTTGTTTCCTTTTTTAAAAAAAATCACACTTTTTTAATTACCTCAATTATTAGCTATTTCTTTCTTTTAAAATCAGTTCACTCAAAGTCCACCATTCTAATCTGCCTGAAATTGAAGTTATCCCAAGCAAGTCCACCAGATGCAAGCTGTTGGCTTCTTTAGGAACTTACATTAAGATTATTTAAAGTTTCAAAGTCCAAACTTGGAACAAAAAAATAAAACTATTCCCTAAGTTTAATTATACTTCCTTCAAATAAATTCACTATAAAATATATCAAAAGGAGAAAATAAATTAAACCATCAAGCGAAGAACTGTAAAGAAATGAATCATTGTACTTTTTAATCTCTCTGAAATATCAGAGAGCACACTTCAGATGTGAGAAAAGAGAGACAACTGGTAGACAGAGAATAGTTGATAATGTAGTATAGAGGTGAAGAATTTTTTGTCATTTAACTCTGAAGAATTTATCATTTTATTATTATAAAACAGTGTTTTCAAAAGTCTTGCAGTTTCTTTTTTCAGTCCACAAACATTAATTGAACATCTTTTATGTTTCAGGCCATATGGGAGCATTGATAGATGTTCTGGAATATCTGTCATTAGTCACAACTGTGATTCTTTGCAGACCGAGGGATGCTTTATGTAGGTCTTCGTTATAATATCTACTACTTACATGCAGATAGCCAACTACTACATATCATTTTCTAAATCATTACTTTTTAGCTATTTATTTACTGATCAGGTCCATTGTTCATAGAGATATGAAAAAAAATCACAGAACAGATTTCCTTTGGGTCACAATCTTATGTGGTTTCTATAACATCATATTTCCTCCTTAATGTTTTGGTGGTAATGATGTTCAATTTAGTATTTGGTGTAAAAGATTTTATGTAATGTTCTTTGATAATGCATTTATTATTATAACATAAGACTTATGGCTTCCAGATCAAGTTCAATCACAAATTCTACCAAATCTTCAGTGGCTGGTAGATTCTAGAATAAAGAAAAGTTGGTAAAGGTTAAAGGGATGGAAGGGGGCTACAATATGATCTTAGCTGAAGTTTCTATAACAAATTACCATAGTTTGGGTGGCTTAGACAACAAACATTTCTTTCTTACAGTTCTGAAAGCTGGGAAGTCCAAGATAATGATGCCAGCCAATTTGGTTCCTGGTGAAAACCCTCTTTCTGGATTGTGGACAATTATCTTGTATTTTCTCAAGGCAGCAAGAGAGAAAGATCTCATATCTCTTCCTCTTTTGATAAGGGCATTAATTACATCATGTGAACCCACCCTCATGATCTCATCTAACCTTAATTTCTTCCCAAAGGCTCCACCTCCAAATATCATCACATTAAGGATTAGGGTTACAATATAAGAATTTGGGGAGAAACACAAATATTTTGTCTATAATAGTGCCCATAGAAGAAAATTTCCGGCATAGGCCAAATTCAGGTACAGAAAAGATTCAGGAAAATGCTTTACAGACAAAGGTGTTGTGAATCAGTACGAAAATCATACATTCCTGTAAAAACACTTCTATCACTCTATCACTAAGCAAACACAACTATGGGTTTATAATGGGTAAGAGAATTTTCTTTTCTTTCTTGTCAAAACTTTTAAATTTATACTTGTAGAATGTTCTGTTTCTAAAAAAAAATTGCTATTATCTTTTTTTCTGAGTGTGAAAGTCACATATGCTATCTGCAAATGTGTTGAGAACCTGAAAAGAAAAATAAAAATCGCTTATGATCTCACTATTCAAAGATAAAAACAATTAGAATGTTAGATAGTTCTAATATTTTAGGGTATGCATAGCATTCTATACCTTTTTCTTTTCCCAGAAGGCAAGATAATTCACAGAGAGTTCAAATAAATAAGTATTTTATGTTAATATCATTAACATTTCTTCATGAAAGGGGTAAGGTTGTCAAATACTATTCTACAGAAACATTCAAAGTCTAGTGCTGAAATAAAAGCAACATGCTTTGCTTTAGAAAAGAGATGGGAAATGTCAGGCATACTTAGAGCGGTGTACTTCATTTTAAAGTGTTGTTGACTACTCATTCCCAGACAAGTTTAATGGCTGTTTTTTCAATGTTTACTGGACAGATCTTCATCAGTCAAGAGCTTTTTGTCACACTGGTTATTAGTGAAGTTTGTCAGTAGTGATATGCTGGGTGTATTTAGATTAGCTGCTCAACTCTGAAAGTATTTTCTGAGATGAATGCTTGCATTCTTCCTCAGTCAACCAAGAGACTTCTATCGGCGTAGATCCAGTCTTTTCACCTCAAATAATCTTTGCACTTCTCAGAATACCTTCATATCAGACAGACTGTAATTTGCTTCAGATACACGAATGAGACACCTTTTGAAAGAGTACAATCTAATTGAAACTGTCTTAAATGTCTTTGTTCTAGACAGCAACTATTACAATATCATTTTTACATACATTTTATATTTTCCCATTTTCAAGCTGATTAAGATTTGAAGCATAAAGTAGAATTACACTTTCCATTTTTTAAATTATTTTGATAATTCTAATGGTTGATCTTTAAATGGCCTTAAATCTTAAAATGGTCAGTTTTCAGAATTTCATAATAAGAAAGTAAAAACAAAATGAAAATTTGAAAACAGAAATTTTTTTTTATAGAAAAATTTTTTTATAGAAAATTTCACAGAAGCTTTATTTTTAATAATCCCAAACTGGAAACAACTCAAATGTCCATCAGCAGGTGAATGGACATATAAATTGTGGTATAATCACATAATTGAATATGATGCAACAAGAAAAAAATTAACGATTATATTTTCTGTCTTTTGAAACTGATAGTATGGAGGAATGAAGGACTGATTCATAAAGTTCTGAACATTAAAACATGCATATTTTTTCAGAACATAAAAGGATTCATTTTTTTTTCCTGTTAAACATGGCTTTCTTCAGCTTTTATTTTTAAAAATACTTAGTTCCTTCCTCATTTCCTTTACACATTAAGGCAACATGGTAAAATCACTAACCATCAAAATTTACTGGATGCACTACTGTGAGTCTAGACTTCAGAATAGTGTAGTGCAGACTTCAGAATAAAATTTCATTTGCAATTTTTAGCCTTTGCTTATTCTTGTTTTTTTTTAACGCTTTCAAATTGATATCACTGATTGATTCCAAGGCATCTCTCACTTTCTCTCCAGAGAGTCAATGCCTTCTTTTCTCCAAGTTCATGTCTCCTTAGAGTCTATCTCCTTGGAAGGCTTAATCCTTTGTTTTTTTTTGATATTGATTGTTTGTAATACAAGCAACGCATGAATAAATTATCACTGTTGAAATTCAAATCATACAGAGTTATGTAGTATAAGTGACACAAAGTATATTCTCTTCAACTGCATTCCCAATTTCCTCAACAGAGATAATCCCTGCTAATAATCCAGAGTGAAGCTTCTTGTTGCGTGTGTGTGTGTGTGTGTGTGTGTGTGTGTGTGTGTATACTGCTTTAAATGTAAATAGAATCATAGTACGTACATTGTTCTGTGGCATGGTTTTTCATTTAACGGTAAGCTTTGAAGTTTAGTTTTAATTATTACATGGGCTTATCTCTTTCTTTTTAATTTGCATAGCATTTCATGATATTTGATACTTTGTATTTTATTTAAAACTGTCTTTTATGCATATTTGGTTCTTTTCTAATTTTTCAATAATTTAAATAACATACAAGAAAACCTATGTGCATATATCATTACGTACATATATTTCTTTGGGATAGATTATCTGGAAACAAATTCTGTAACAAAACATGTATATTTAAATTTTGATAACTTAAGACAAATTAGTCTCATATTATTTTGCATACCCATCACTGTTATAGGGCAGCATTCATAAAAAAAAGTCAAGATATTAGGAAGAATACCAGTTATTTTAAAAGGGAAAATACTATATAAGAAATTGGTTAAACAGGTATTGGAGGACTGAAAAGACAAAATAACAATAGGAAGTGTAAGTTACTTCAAGAAGCTGCTACAATCACTTTTTAATTATGGGGAAATGAGGAGTTGACATTGTTATCACTTGAGACCTTGGAATGCATAGAGCCCACAGAGCTGGGACCCAAACTACTATAAGACATAAAACACCCAGAAGACAATGCCTGAAGAGCTGAGAACATCTTGAGAAAAACTAGGAACTGGAACTAACTGCCGCACTAGAACCAACGGCTATTCCAGGGTGAAAAATTATATTTGGAGCAAGGTTGAAAGGTATCAGAAGTAAACCAGAAGAAGCAAATCAATCTGAGAACAGCAGCTAAACTGAAAGGGGTGCCACAAAATGTGATTCACAGATAGTATCAAATGAACTGTATAATTGAGGAAGTTGCTAGCAGTCTGAGATCTACAGAGCCTCAAAACGAAGAAACTAAAGCTCTTGTTCCATACATCAACACAGCGAAATTTCTAGGAATTCTGTCCAATTTGAGAAAGACTGAAACAATAGGAGGAATATAGATGATCAAGATGAGGGTTCTGTTAACTTTTTCTGTAAAGGGCCAGATCATATATATTTTAGGCTTTGCTAGCCATGCAGTACCTGTTATAACTACTCGAATTTGCAATTACTGCACGAAAGCTTTCAAAGGTAATAGGTAAACCATGGCTGAGGCTGTATTCTGATAAAAGTTTACTTACAAAAGTAAAAGGTGGGCCAGATTTAGTCTGTGGATAAATGAGCTGGAAGGGGACAGGGAAGATAGTTCTCAAGAAGTTTAAATACATATTTTTCTTTTTTAATTCTTAAAGCAACAAAAAATAGAGCTCTGTAGAAACGAAGTCGAAATTTCTCTTAGCCCACTATTCCCTCCTAAAAGCACAAAAAGAAAAAAAAATTACCTTTTTAAAAAGAAAGAAAAGGAGAGAAAAAGCTACAAAAAGGATTTCAAAGCAAGTACTATATAAAAAAGTTATTGTAAGACAATGAGAATGAAGTACAGAATAATATGCCTTTAGGTAATGAAATTTCACAGAACGATATGCCTAGAAAACTAGAACGTAATATTTTTAAATGAGGTCAAAGAAATTAAGAATATTAAGACTATTTCTTTGATCTTATTTAACAAATATTAGGTTTTAGTTTTCTGAGCATATCGTTCTGTGAGATTTCATTGTCTAGATGTATATATATGATGATTATTTCTTGAATGTATACTATCACCAAACTTATCAAGTTATATACATTGAAAATGTACAGATTTTTATATATCAATCATATGTCAATGAAGTGGTTAAAAAGACATTAAGAAAAAAATTAAAAGCTATAAAAACAATCATTGGAGTGAGAAAAATTAGAAATGAGGTGATTGAAAAGGGAGCTTCGAAGAGATGTGACAGAATTCAAAAACAAGAAGAAATTTGTGAAATAAATACTAAATTAAAAGAATCATAAGAATAAACACAATGGTAATGCTTTAAGAAAAAGATAATAGGCATAATATTTTTAAAACTTAAGAAGAGTTTTAGAGAATGTAATAGAGACATAAAAATAAGTGGGAAGAAAAGACGAATATATGTATAATAAATTTTCTTGAAAAAGAAAAAACAAAGCAATATAATAGAACAAATACTAAAAAGTCTGATTCACAGAAGTGTTCTTGTTATGAAAGCATTCTATAAATACATATTAAAATGCACATTATGTACCTTGAAAAATGGGACCAAAATTACCATTATCGACATATAGTTGAGAAAATTATTGCACTTTAAAGTGATAAATAAAATATTAAAACACTTAGACAAAAAGACTGCGTCGCTATAAAATAAACAAACTCTATTGTCATCATGCTTTATGCTAGTTGTCAAAATTTAAGATAATCGAGAAAAAAAAAATGTGAGCTAGAATTTTATGTCCAGCCAAAATGACCTTCAGTTTTAAAGGCCATGGACAAACTAATATGACTGTTCAAGAACTAAGGAGACAGTTTCCTTGTGTCCTTCCTAAGGAATCTCCTAATGAACAAGCTTCAGGAGCTGAAATGATTGGAGAGGCACCAGGGAAAGGACTGGTGAGTTTATGAGTTTCACATAACTGTAAAATACTGAAGGAAAAGAGAGTTATTAAAAAAAAAAAAGTTAAAACGGCAGATTATTTAAGCAGTAGCCAGTCTAACAGATTAATTTTCATCAGCAACGATTTATTCCAAAAGACCACAGAATAATGTGCTAAGAGGGTACAATTGTCACCCATGAATTCTATCCTGAGGAGAAATTACTTTTAAAAATGATACCAAAATACATTTTTAGTCAAACAAAACCCACAAGAGCTTGCCACCAAAAGATCCTAAGTAAAGAATTGTCTAAGGGCAAAAGAAAATGAATCAGATGAGCAGTCTGTGAAGTAAGAAAGAATGAAGACTAAAGAAACTGGTAAAAGTGTGAGTAAATCTCAGCAAACATTAATTGTATGATGCAACAATACTACTATTCTGGTAAAAAATAATAATTAAAACCTCAGATAATACTAAAAAAATGAATGAAAATAGCAACTATGTTGGAGAAATTTGAAAGTGGGATGGGGTGGAACACTTCAGATATTTAAAGGTAACTGTGATATACTTGAGTGTTCCTTTTATCTTTGTATACACTTTGTAGATTTTATAAAATTATTTTATACAATTATTTTATATTAATGAAAAACAAAGTTAGGGGAAGAAAAGCCTTATAACTCAATGGCTTATTCAAGTCAGTAATGGCATTCTTTAAAAATATTACTGAAAGAGGTATTTCTTTCTTAACCTATTGTCAAATTTATTACCTATGACATGCTAATACGTATTTTTTTTTCAAAGACTGATGTGTTTCATGCTGTTCAAGCTACATGTAAGAAACAAAAAGCATTTTATCTTTCTTTCCTCTGGAAGTTACAGTTGTAATACAACTAAAGTCAAAGTGAAATAGAGTATTAACTACTTTCCTTATTAGCTATGAGATTTCCCCAGCTAATTTCAACCCTATCTCTTCTATATATTAAGATAATTACAGTCATTAGTATTATATTGTGGCAAAGATAACTATCACTACCATAGTTTCACATGAGCATTTTTGTGGTACCTACAGTGAGAATATGCAGAAGTTTGTCCTCAGAGAGCTTTAATGTAGTGATATGTTAAGTCAGCTTGTGGTTTGAGAAGGGAGGAGCGGAGACATTCATGAAAGAGCTTGGAAGCTTTAAATGTAAATGAACGTTAATCATGAAAAATACTGATTAAAGTGTAATGATGTAAAAGTTAATCTAGCTACTATGCAATTAACTCAAAATTACAACCATATATTGTATCTGTAATCACATCCTGAGAAACATATTACATTTTAAAAAATGAAACCACTTTAACAGGATGCTTACGGGAGTCTGCCGACAGATAGCGATGCCAATTTGATAATTAACTTTTTAAGGCTAGTTCACATTTTGTGTTCCTAATTAATGCCTACTTAATTTTTGATACATTCTATATTAGGTTAAGTGCCAATTAAATGCTGCGCAAGCTCTAGGAGTGGAAAAATTTCTAAACCTCAAAAACCATGTGATTTTATCATTAAATCACTCAATAGAAATCAACTAAAAATGCAACTTTCTCATTAACGCTATAATAAATTTACCCTTGAATAAATTATTAAAAAATAAAGTATAATTGGCTATGATGACTTAGTAAATTCAAGTGATAAAATGATCACTGTGATGATAGTTTCCAGGATCTAGTCACTCGTAAAAGTTTCTTAAGGTAATCTGCATGAAATCTCATAATAATCTCTGTAAGGTCCCATCAGATGTACTTAATTATTTCTTCATCTGCAAAGGAAAGTAGTAGAATCCAGAGTTAAAAGCTTATTGTCCTTTGCTACTTTCTGGAAATTCGGTTTTGACTTTGACATTTAGATCCTCTTTCCACTTGGAATTGATTTTCATGTGAGGTATAGACCAAGATTCATCTTTTAAAATATGGATATATTTGCTCAATACATAAAATTTCAAGTGCTCTGCAATGATAATATTGTCATAAATTAAGGGTCTATATTTGGATCTTTGATTTTTTCTTGGGATATTATTTTGTTCCATTTTCTATTTATTTATCCTGTACCAATACCACACTATTTGATTAGTGTAACATTATACCAAGTCTTGATAACTTGATGAAAAGGTTTTCCCATATGTTTCTTTTTCAAGAATGTTTCAGACATTCTTAGCTCTTTGATTTTTAATGCATATTTTAGAATTATTTGCCAATTTGTACTATAAACAAATTGTGGAATTTTTATTGGGATCACATCAAATCTTTAAATCAATTTGTAGATAAATGACATTGTTACACTATTGAGCTTTCTAATTGATGAGAAAGGCATTGTTTCCATTTGTTTACATATTCATTAATTTCTTTCACTAAAGTCATAGTTTTGTGTATAGAGGTGTTTTAAATATTTTGTTAGATTTACTTCAAGGCATTTGGTAGTTTTAGTACTTTTGTAAATCACATCATTTTTTTTAATTAACTTAAAAAAAATCTGCTCATTGCTGATATATAGAAAATCAATTGAGTTTTGTATAACAAACTTGTATCCAGCAACCTTGCTAAACTCTATAACTAGAATTATTATTATAATCTATAGTTTTTATAATTTTCTAACAATACAATAATATCATCTGCAAATAAGAATAGTGTTAATTGCTTCTTTTGCCTCTATAAAATTGAATAGACAATATTGAATAAATAGATGCTAGTAGGCATCCTTATCGCATATCCAATCTCAGAGGTAATAATGTAAATATTTTATTAAAACAGTGTTATTATAGGATTTCATGGATAGAATTCATTAGATAAGACATATTTCTGTTCAAATAGAAACTAAGATGTTTTTCAAAGTGGTTTTGCCAATTACTTTTCAGTAAGAGTTGTCGCTTCATCACATCCTTGACAATGTTTGGTATTGGTAGTATTTTTCTAGTTTTCTAAGAATGCTCCCATAGGAATTTTTTCTGCATCTATTTATTTTTTATATTTTAGATATTTTTCATTTCTTCAAATTTATTATTAGGAGTGACCAAAATAAAAATATAATTGAGTCTCATTTTCTGCATTAAGATAATAATAGGACTCTTCTCCTTTATTTCATCAGTCTGATGAATTCCATTGATTGATTTTCAAATGTTAAATCTTTTTTTTTTGCACTTCTGAAATAAGCCCAAATGCATCATGATGTATGTATTCTTTTTAATATATTGCTAAATTTTATTTGTTAATATTCTGTTTATGATTACTTCATCTGTTACTCCGTAAGATTTCCCATCATTTTCCTTTTCATCTTTTACTGCCAGGTTTTGGTTTAAAGGCTAATCTGGACTCAAAACAAATGAGAAAAGATGTTTTTTTTTTCTTTGAAAGTTTGTAAAAGTTTGGTGTTTTCTATAAATAACTACTAGAATTCATTGTAGAAACTCTCTGTACTTAAAATTTTCTTTTGGAATAAGTTTATAAATAAAGACCAATGTTTTAAAATAGTTATCCAGATTTTCTATTTCTTTATGTGTCAGTTTAAGCTGTTCTTTCTTTCAAGGACTCTTTTATTTCATCTAAATTTTTGAATTTATTAACATTGAATTTTTCATTACATCTTATGATGTTTTAAAATTGTAGATTCTCTAATAATGTCTCTAATAACTTTAATTTGACATTGTTTATTTGTACATTCTCTTGCACATATGCATGTGTGCATACACACATAAAGACACACACACACACATAAACCTGTCACACAAGGAGTTTATCAATTTTAATTAATTTTTTGAAGAGGCAATTTGATGCCTGGTTGCTTATTTCCATTGTATTTTTTAAAAATTATTTTATTAATCTTGGCCTTTTATATTTCCTCCTATTTTTTTGGTTTAATTGTATATTTTTTCCTAATTAGCGATAAATGCATATTTCATTGGTATTTCTGCTTCTCTTCATTTTCAATCACATAAATTTAAGGCTATGTGTCTCCTATTATCACTGCTTTAGATACATCTCATTTTGAATGTTCAATGTCATTCAGTTCAAAATAATTTCTAATTTTCATTATTACTTCACTGACACATGGTTGATTCAAAAGTGTATTATTTAATTTTCAAACATTTGGGATTTTAAAAATTGTCTTAAAGCTACTGATTTGTAGCTAAATTCCACTGTGATCAGAGAACATAACTATTAAATTTCAATCACTGAAAATTGTTGAGACCTGCTTGATGGCCCAGTATGCAAATCAGTTTTGTAAGGCTCCATGTGTATTTTCACTTGTGAGTGCAGAATTCTGTATAGCTCAGTTTTTGCTTTTTATACTTTGATATGTTATATAGTACATTTATAATTGCTGTATTTCTTGTTAATTTAAACCTTTGATTATTATAGTGTTCTCTTTGCCTTCAATAAGGCTATTTGCCTTAAGGTCTATTTTGTTTGACATTAATATCTGCATCGGCTTCCTTTAAGTTAGTTTTTATGTGTTTAATTTTTCCTTCATTTTAGTTTCAGCATTTCTTATATTTTATATGTATCTCCAGTAAGCAACACAGAATTGTTTGGTTTGTTTGTTTTTAATCAAATCTGATTCTCATTTATTTTTTAACATACAACAATTTGGTTTTCATATCACAAAATTAAATTGTCTTGTCTCAATGGCTTCCATGTCGCCAAAACTAACACATGCTCTCCAATTCATAAAAATTCCTTCTCTACTTATTTGATATTGCCGACCATTTGTTGTATCTTGAAATTCTCTCCTTTTTGGCTTCAAATACACCATATTCTTCTGGTTCTTTTCTATACCTTCCACAGTTCTTCCAGCTGTTCTTAGACTCTCCTTCTTCTTCCCATCCTTTGAACATTGTGGTTTTCTAAGTGTTTAGTTCATTGTTCTTCTCATTCAACTTGCTATGCTGTGGGGTTTTTATGTTGTGTCCATTATCTTCTCCCTGATGCTGGCAACTTCCAAACATATATCTTTAATTCTGATCCTTTCCCTAAGTTTTAGACTTACAAATCTTACCATCTGCTATAAAATCTTGCATGAACATTTCATAGTGATCTTATATTTAAAATACCTATAATTATAATTGTTATTGTCTAAGATCTACTCCTTCATCAGGATTTCTGATTTTAATGCAACAATAAAGCTATTTATAAATAAGACTATAAATGTCACTTCAGGCTCTTTTATTGTATCTTTGGTCATGAAGCCATTGAACCTTTTGTCTAAATAAATTCTTGCATGGAAGCCCAATGTGTAAATCATAGAAAAGCAGAGTTACTCTTTTACAAGATGGTGAAGTGTGTATGCTATTTGGGGTTGGAGACTGCAGGTGTGGGGCATGGATTCCTATTTTTTGGCTTCTTTTCTGGTATTGATCATGATGACAACTGTAAACGTGCAGTTGTAAAATCATTTACTTAAACCTGTTCCCACATGCACCATCTTCCCTAACTGGAAATGACACTGAGCATGTGATGGTCCAATTACAGCAATTGCTTCTGTTACACATTCTCTTACACACTATTTTTACATACACATACCAAGTTATCACTTAAATTATACTTATATTTTTGTTTCCCTGAAATTTCATTTTCTGTTCAATTGACAATTCTTTAAAATGCAAACAAAGAGTAACTTGCTATAAGAATTTTGAGTCTTGTGTCATGGTCTACATAACTTTCAGTATGTTTCTACAAGAGCTAGTGGAAATATCTAAGTCATTTTTCCAATCACATTGAAATTAAGCTCAAAATCCTCAAAGATGGGGTACACACTTACTCTTTATACCTCTAGTGCATAGCAGAGGGCAACGTATAAGGGAGGTGTAAATAAATGCTTGTTGAAATGTTGAATGAATCTGCCAGTTATATTATTTCAAAAGCCCAATATAAGAAAATTTAATATTATGTAAAAATACCTTATAGATTACAAAGAATTTTCAACTCTGTTTTAATCTGATGTCCACAAGTATTTCAAAATACAGAAACACAAGTATTATTTACCCAATTTTACACTTAACAGAAAAAAAAAAGAAAGTTCAGTAATGCAGAATTTTACCACCACATATCCAGTTAAAAGTAAAACTAGATAGAACTAGAAACTATGTTTTTGGAATATTAAACTCAGCATTTCTTGAAATCTAATATATTTTTATTCACTATAGGATTGTCAAGGGTATTTTTTTGTCTCGATTTATATCACTTTTAGCTTCACAATAATTTCTTGAAGCTTTAGTGATGTGTCAGTATTTTGATAACACCTAAGGAAGTGAACTAATTGTGACTACAAAAACATTGTTGTATTAACATAACATTTTAAATTTGCCTATTCCTTAAATTTTCAAAATGCTTAATTTCCCCTGTTCAAATACTCCGACATGTACATTAACAGGGCCCACAGCAACTTGATTTTGGTTTTATAAAATCTATTTTCCTTAACACCCAGTTTCAGCTATAAGCACCACATGGGAACTTTTTCTTCTTTCTCTCACTGTCTATGTAGATTTGAACCTGCTTGGAGCCCTTGGTTTTTTAGACTATTTCTTTACCTGTGTTAAAGAACCTTTTTATGCTGTGCCTTCTTTTGAAGTGCCTGCATATCTGTCTCTTTACTTATGTTTCTACTCTATACAAGTTGCAGTTTCCTGTAAAGATTAATATAACACTTGGCTCATCTCCCCATAGGTGTTGCCTCTATATTTAAATAGAAATAATTTTACCTTGTTCTATTTAATTCTTGCTGTTCTTAGAGTAAGTGCATTTATCTCAAGTGGTCAATAATTCATGTGAATAAAAGGAAAATTTTTGACCTCATTTAAATTCTAGGCATGAGACTCCAGATGGTCACAATTATTGCTGTGGGAAATTTTGCCCAAGAAGGTTTTTTAAAAAAGGTTTATCACAGTTCAGATTTGTCATCAACTTTCATGAGAATCACAAGTTTTCTGCTATCTGAAAAATTTGGCCTGTTTTTAAGCCAAAAGTCTGGTGCACTGTAGATATTTTTATTTACATAAATGATCTAGGATTATTGTTTCATGCATATTTTCAGGATGAAACATAAAAGTTTCTCTGATTTTAATAATAGTAAGCTATTGCTTGATAAATAGATCACTTTAAATAAATTTCAATTGATTTAAATATCAATAATTCTCTTAGATATTCTTTTGCTATTACCTAAAATAACTTTATTAAGACGTAAAACCTTTATTAATTACTATTGAATCCTGAGAAAATGTTCTAACATATTTATTTCTTCATTAGCCAGACCATTTTCTAATCTTCCTTTCAGCTAAAATGAACTACACTAGAACATGGACTTGTCTTGACAACCACAGTAGTCCCAGTAACTGGAAGAGTCTCTGCCATGCAGTCAGCATTAGTAAAAGTTTGTAAAAGAAATGAATCTTAGCTTCCGAAGAAAAACAAATAAACAAAAATATCAATATTGAAAATATTTAAGAAGTCTATTTACTGAAAGGTTTATCATAAAATTTCATTTCTATTTTTACTATATCAGAAGGGCTAATTGACGGGGGAGATGGAAGAAGAAAAGATATTTTGGATAGCTTCATACTGTCCATTTCTCATCCAATAATGAAACTAATATTACATAATATTTATTTAGAAATATATATATAATATCTCTATATACAGATATTATATTTATCTACACATATTTCTTGAGATGGGGGTCAGATTATGCTATATTAAATATATGACTTTTTTTGCAGTTGATCTGAGAATTTTGACCTTGTTGACTGGATGTATATACAGTAATAGGTTAAGGGTAAAATACAATTAAGTATGGTCTTTGTGAATAATGATAGATGTTTCTATCACAGCACTTTATGCCCCCAGATGGGCATAGCCATGGTATTAATAGAAAATTCATAACATTTGTTACCTCATAAACCTAGCTTAAATCCTTTCCATATCCCTTGCTAGTTGATTAAATTTAGCCAACTTATGTAACTTCTTTGTAGATCTGCTAAAAAAAATGGATTTGAGCTGATAAACAACCAATGTGAACATGCCAACTTATCCCATGGGAAAAATGTCCTATTCAAAAAATATTCAATAAACGTTTGTTTTAAAAAATATAATTGGAATTTCTCCCCACTGAACTTTTCTCCAGTATTCCCAAGTACTTGGTCACTATGCATAAATTTAAGTTTCAGGTTTGAATATAACATCAAAAATTGATGTCTGCATACATGCAAAAGATATAAATAAACATTTTACTGGCCTTTTATCTGGTACTCATTTCATATAAAACAACTTTCCACTACTATTCTTTGGTCACATATTTTTGTGGAGGTCAAGAAAGATTGAATTTTCACATTAAGATAATATAATTAAAGATGATGAACTTACTGTAAAATTATTATTCAAGCAGAATATTTCCAAATAGATTGAAAAGGAAAATGATACAGGGGGAAAAAAAAAAGAGAACAATTACTGTAAGAGTCAAAGGGCATCTAATTATGTTTTATCAGTATTCATATAAAGTTTTCACTATAACATTTTTATTTTTAGTTCAAAGTCTTAGTTTATTCCTAACAACAACAACAAAAAGCCCCAAAGAAGTATATACCCTTTTTTGCTTTTTTGCAGATAACTCTACACATTGACTTGTTGAACTTTGGGTCTGGGTGGGTAGAATTGTCACAAGAAATGCAGAATAGATGTGTCCTTTGTTGGTATCTTCAACAACTGTAAAACTGGTCTTTGACATCTCGTCCTTTGCCTCAAAAAGACTATGAGCCATGATATAGGGTAGGAACAGTGAGGCAGCTCCATGTATCTGTGTGTAGGAAGGAGCTCTTTTTATTAATAAACAGGCCTTTGGTCTCTAGGGCCCATTTTCCTACAGTCAATTCACTTAGAAAAATAAAATGTCATTTAATTGTCAGGAAAATTGCTTAAATTCTGTGTGATGATCTCAAAGAAACACATTTGTAGATGGAAAAAGAAAGAGAAAAGGATATAAATTAAATGTTAATTATGAAGATAATTAAAATGTAATAATATACAAAATTTATCTAACTCCTTAGTAATTGACACAAAATTATATAAATTTGAGGTATGTAATCACAATCAAACTAATATTATAAGCTTAAAAAATAAATTGCTTAAAATTGATGCTTAGGTTCCATTGTGTTGACAGCTATCTACTAAATTTGTAGAGAACGTTAATTCGATAGGAATGACTTGCATTTAAAAGTCAGTTTAGATTTTAGGTTAATTGGCATCCACTTAACTTGTGAAGTCTACCTTGTTAAATATAAATTTAAAAATAAATTAATGCCAATATGTGTGAGAAAATCGTTTGACACAAGGCAGCAATTAAATATGCAAAGCCAAAATTCAAGATTCTAGAAGTTAGTATAGATGTAAACTCCTTTATTTGCCCTTGAATTTACAAATCAATCATATGTCAAAGTGAAAAGTAGGAAAATATACTGCCAAATAGTATAAAAGAGAAATCAGAAAACCCAGAAAAAATGGAAATACAAAGATTAATACAGAAAAGAATAAAATAATTGATGAAAAAAGCCAGAAATCCTCAAAAAAGTCATAATTCTTTGTAGCCTAATTTAATACCCACAGTTGCTATTTTTTAATATCTCTGAAAATAGTTTTAGGAAACGTGTTTTTGTTAATTTGTTATATTACATAGTTATAAGATTTATGTAAATCTTTAATGCTACATGCTTTTGTTAATATTGTTATATTACATAGTTAAGTATATTCGAATCTAGAGGATGATGTTAGTGAAAAGCTTCAGTATTAATGTTCCATAGTACCATGCCTCTTCTCTCACTTTTTATTTTTTGGGTCTTTCATATTTCAACTCAGCATATGCTCATTTATGGTCACTTCTACTTGGTGCACTGAAGTGGCTATTCAGAATATCTTCTAATTCAAATACCTATATAGCTAGGAATGGAAGATTTGAACAAGTACTAGGAGATTTATACTGTTGACAATATTTCAAGAAAAAATAGTGACAAATGCAAAGCAAGTTTAAATCAGGAGAGATGAACTGGAGCCACGAATGGCCTTGGCAGAGGATATCCAAGGAAACACAGGATAGTAAAATACAGAATGCAGATGAAGTTTAGGGTTCCAAAAGTGATGGGATTTTATTTATTTCTAGTTTGCCTTAGGGCCATGAGGTTGGGAGAGGTTAAGGAATTTGTGAAATAGATTTGAAATGAGTAAGACACAGTTTTATCCCCTGAGAAATTCTCAATATATGGGTAGACCTGTGATAACCCTTGTCTTGTTTAGTGTACACTTATGATGATAATTTCAAGGATTAATCTGCCTGAGAATAGATCCTACCCCTGCATCTTGCTCTGCTTAACTTTGTGTAAATTATTTAAATTTTCTGCTTTCAGGTTCCTCATATTTAAAAAGACAAAGATGGTAATTGAGAGCCTGGGAGCACAAAAAAACCTTCTAGTATGGTCAAGAAAGAATGAGAACAAAACTCTAAAAATAATTTTAATGTGAAAGGCTTCAAAAATGCATGCATAAATAATAATATCAAAATAATGTAGCATGAAGACAAATACAATACTCAGGATTAACATCTATGAAAATTCTCATATTTAAAAGGAAAATTACATACCTACGAAGGAATGAGAATAAAAGTGGCATGAGAAATCTCTTCAGCAACTTGACAACACTGCAATCTGTAGGGCTCGGAGAGAGAGTGACACCTTAATGCAGTGAGGAAAAATTATTTTCAAGGTAAAATTCTATACCCAGCCAAAATGTTAGTCAAATATGATAGTAAAGGCATTCTTAGATATGCAAGACTCCTCATATATCTTTGTATAAGAGTATGTCAAGGATCTTCTCTAGAAAAGGGAAGAAATCAAGAGATAGGAATCCATGTAGAAATAAATGGCACAGGAAAAACAAACAATACAACTTAATTAATCAAAAAATGCCTATGGGAGGTCTATATCACTATCTATATGGTATATATTTAGATTTATAATAAAAAAACATAATTAGAGAAAGACAAGAAAATGTTTCATAAAATGTAATATCCATTTTCAATGAAAAAATATCAAACTAGGAAATGAATAAAAATTCTTTAATCTCACATAGGACATCTTTCAACTATGTAGTACAGGTGCTTTGTAATAATGAGGGATGGTAGAAACATTTCCTTTAAATTCATGACAAAGGCCATAAAGCCCAGAGTTTTTTCAAGGCATAGCCATTGAAGGACAAAAGAAAAAGAAATGTAAGTACATATTGGAAAGAAGGAAGACAAATTTTTATTACTCACTGGTAATTTGATTATTTTTTTAAAAAGCCAAAGAATATATAGGCAGATTATTAGAATTAATAAGAACAGCATAGTAGCCAAGGCCATAAAGAAGAAAATACAGGTGATGCAAAGAAGAAGAGACAGAAACACACAGGAGTTAGGAAATCTTAATTCACTTCTCTTAGTACATGCCAGATCAAGAAGATGTAAAAGGGTATAGAAGATATATATCATGTAATTAAAAGGTTCCCATGATTGATATATTAATTCTGCACTTTGAAATAGAGAATACACATTCAAGTTCCCATGGAACCGTCATAAAATTTACCATATGGTATACCATGTGGAAAATCTTAATATATTTTTAAAAATATGGAACACAACTCTGTGAGAGCTGCTGCAATAAAACACCACTGACTAGGTGGCTTAAACAACAAATATTCATTTCTCACAGTTCTGGAGTTTGGGAAGTTTAAGCTCAAGGTGCCAGCAATTTGGATCCTGATGAGAGCCCTCTTCCTGGCTTGCAGATCATTGCCTTCTCTCTGTGTCCTCATATGGAGGACAGAGAGAGAGCAAGCTTTCCAGTTTCGCATTATAAGGGCACTAATCTCATGATGAGGTGTGCCCTCACGACCTCATTTAAACCCAAATAAACCCCAAAGGCCTCACCTCCAAACACTATCACATTGGGAGTTAGGGCTTCAACGTATGTATTTTGGATATAGACAGTCAGTCCATAATCACAACATTCTCTAACCACAATGCAATAAAACTAAAATATAATAGCAAAACATTAAAAATGTATCTATTCACAGGAAAATTAAAACATTCTCCTTCAAACAACTCTTGAGTGAAAGAAAATTCAAGATGGATATGCAGAGTATTGAGAAAATATTAATAATGAAAAGAAGTACCTGTAAGAATCTATGTCATAGAACCAAAGACTATACTCAAAGGAAAATGTATAGCATTAAATACATCAATTAAAGATAAATTAATAAGTATCTGAATAAAAAAATTAGAAAAAAGTAGTCCAAGTAAAATAATGAAAGAAAACAAAAGGATAGAATAAATAGATAAAGGCAGATAAAAATGAATCAGAAAACTAGTTAAATAAAAGAGTTAACAATTTTCTGAAAAAAGAAAAAAACTACCATCAGCTAACTTAGTTAAGAAATAAACAGATGGTGATAAGTTGGGGGTGGGAGGAGGAGTTGTAAAAGTGCCAATCAGCCACATAAGATCTTTATGTAGAAATCACCATCAAATCTAAAGACATTTAAGAAACAATCCTGAGCTACCTTTTTGCAAACCCTTTACAATTATGTAAAAAGCTTGTTAAAATGAACACAGTCTCAGAAGTTGTAAATAGAATAATTTCCATGGAAGATTTCTATAGAAGATAGGAAAACTTGTCAAGAAGCTAGCTTCTCAAACATTCCCAGCCAGAATAGTTTCATTTCGAACTCTACCCAAACATTTAAGAAAGATGACGCCAGTGTTGTTAAACCTGGTCCAGAAAATAAGAAAAGAAGTAAAACTTTCAAACTATTTTATCATATTAATAGAGCTAAGAAAAAAGAATCACAAGTATCTCTGTATGTGAAAAAGAATTTCAAAAATCACTTTTGATTTCAAAACGACCTTTTCTTAACATGTTAAATTATATGTTCATCTCAGTGTTAAAAGCCAGTTTTATACTTGATGGAAAAATGTTAGGCACAGTCATAGTAAAGTCAGGAACAAGTCAGGCTACCAGGATCAGCACTAACACTCATCTTGGTCTTGGAGGTGCTAGCCTCCAGGCTCTTTGAAATTACCATAAGACTAAAGCCACATGAATAGAGTCAATAAATTAGCATACACAATTTAGTACTTAATTAAATCAGTAGTTCATTTAAACAATTGGCTTTCAATTAAATGCTATAATGAGAAATAGACCCCGTATATAATTGCAATAATAAAATAGAATTCTTAAGAATAAATTGAAAAAGCATGGAAGATCTATACGAGGAGTGCAAGAGAGACTTGAAAAAATTAGAAGACACAATAATATGTTCTAGTCTTGGCAGATGTAACATGGTAAACATATATCAGGTCTCCAAAAATTTATTTACGAAATTAATGTGATTCCAGGAAAATGCTACTAGAACTTTTTTTAGCTAGCAAATTAATTAAAAGTTTTAGAATTTTAGAGAATCACTGAAAAAGAAGAGAAATAGTAAGAAGTGAAGGCCAGCCTTACCAAGTATTAAAAAAATAAAGCAAAGCATTAATAATTAAAACAGTGTGGTAATGATGCCTGAATTAGACATATCAATGAAACAGCAAGTCCAAAAATAGACCCTGATGCATCCAGGTCAATTCTGTATAAAATATGGAGAGTATCTCAAATCAGTATGGAAAAGATGGGAAGATGAACTAATAAAAAAATTAGTGATGACCAGATTCATAACTCATACCTGGATGAATTCCCAATGAATCCAATGTTTAAAAGAAAAATGAAACAATAAAATTATTATAAGAAAATAAGGAATAATTTGTTATAAACTTCCAGTAGAACTTTACTCTATGATGACTTAGAGTCTACGAGTCAAAAAGGAAAACACTGATAAATTTGAATATTCAAATATTAAAAAAAAAAAAATCTAGATGGCAAACAATAAAATAACCAACCTATCAGTGTAGCAAAGAAACAATGACAAAGATAAACTAGTAAAACTCTTTGTAGCCCGTATCACAGACAAAATTCAATAATTCTCCCTAATGTGCCAAAAGCTCCTAGAAATTAAAAAGGAAAAGTCTAATAGAACACTGAATAAAATGTATCTAGAGAAAAATTTTAAAAAAATGCTAGATATTTACCTTTATTCATATAAAGAGAAATGTAGCTGAGACAATCTCCACATATCAAATTAGCTAAAGTGCAGAAGTTAAATAATATATTGTGTTGATAAGGCCGCAGAGTCAGGGATTCCCATGTGTTTCTAGTAGGAGTGCAAATTTTTAAAACCCAACGGAGGACAGTTTGGGTATATCTTTCAATATTAAAACACATATACATTTCATGCATGTAAAATTACATATACAAAGTAATTTTTGTAGCACTCTTTTTAATAGCAAAAAAATGGAAACAACTTAATATTCATCCATAGTGGACAAGTTAGATAGATTATGGTATAGTCCATGTAGTGGAATACAATTGAAAATAAAAATGAGAAGTCTTTTTTAAAGACTGACAGGGAAATATCTTCTCAGAATATTGTTAAGTGAAGATATAAGAAACAGAACAGTGTATACAGTATTCAATCTTCTGCTAAGTGACATAAAGGAGAAAAAAATAAGAATATAATTGAATTTGAAATAATGTAGGAAGGACACATAAGAAACAGTTACAGTGACTATTTAAGACCAGGAATGGTAAGGTAAGATCTGCTCAAATGTTAAATAAGGGTTAGATATTGGGTCTAGAATGTTGAGTAGAACTCCACCAGGGAAACAGTGTGGCAGGAGTGGACATGCATTTTACTTATTCATGCTGAATCAAAACCACATGTAAACGTGCATGACTTTCCAGCACGACTGTCCATGCATCCTAGAGAACAAGTGGTCCTCAGTCTCTCCATAATGAAGCAGATAAGACATCTATTTGGCTTTAGAAAAATCAGTCTTCTATGAAGTGCAGTTTCTTTTTTTATTTTTGTGAGATAAATATCAAAATAAGATAAGGTTTGGTAAAAATGAGATCTTTATTTACATACAAACTATAATTAGTGCTTCAATGTTCAGATTTTGTCAACAAAATTAAGAAAGTAAAGCCCTCATTGGTAGGAAATGTGCGAAATTCTTTTCCCAGATGTGTGATAAATTTAAGGTTGAGCAATCTTTAATTTTCCTCTTGGCTCCCTTTGTGATGATTGGCATGGATTCGACAAATGATGGAATCAGTTCCAAAGCATGGAATTGCCTTTTACTTCTTAATTTTTGTCAAATTCCGCACATAATTATTCACCAAAACTCACCTACTTCCTTTCTGAAATCTATCTCTCTCTCTACCTTTGTCTGTCTCCCGTGTTACTGTCCTTGCTACCTCAAGGGCTCCCATCCAGACCCTTCTCATTTTCCCCATTCAGATTAATAAATTCTAATCTGTTTCCCTTTCTCAGGTTTCTTCATCCTACAATTTGAGCACCATGTCATAAGACTGTGTAAAGAATACTGATGAAGTTACCAGGTGTAAATATTTTTCGGAGTCATCCAGTGACTTAATTGAGGCACTTTCTGAATTCTCTTCCAGCACACATTTTTTTTTTTTTAATTGTATTGAATTGTAGACCAGTGGCCAGTAATGCCTCATACATTTGAAATCTAATACTTTAAAATATGTTACAATTCAGGTAGAGGTAGAGCTAAAGTCCCTTTTGTACTTTTTAAATTTTACCAAGCAGATTAACAGTATCATCAAGACTGCCTGGGTAATTTCTAGGCTATTTAAAAGAACAAATTGTTTTCAAGCATTGGTAGGCAGTGTAGAAGAATCTATTTACATTTAAATTATTTGCTAATTACAAATCATTATTAGCTATTAACTAAGAAAAGTCACTTAAAGACTACTACTAGGCAACACTTTGTTAGACTTGTTGTAATTATAGGGACTGGAGAAAAATAAAACCGAGGTTAAAAATAATTCATGATCCATTCTTTCAGTAATTCAATACATCTCCCCTTCTTTCCACTAGGGCAAATGCATATGGTTTTATTGGACCTGCAGAATATCTCGGTATAAAATAATATGTATAAGAGGAAAGCTAATAAATTATCTAAATTCAAGAAATCAGATCCCTCAAGGTTACCCCCAATAAGACTCTTTCTCTGGATTTTGCAAAAGCCTATGATCAAGGAGGTAGAACAACACAATCCCAGAAAGGACAGCTGCAGGGGAAGCAGAGATAGCATTTGTTTTCACTTTGAAAACATGAGTCCACTGCTAACAGATTTTGGGCTCCTGTACAGGTCATTCCAGAATTACACAAAGATTTTAGAACAGAAGAGAAACAATGGCCAAAATTACCTTTGATTTAGCACATAGTTCTTCTAGTCTGAACAAATCCAAAATAGATGTCTCATCATCTATCAAAGAGGTCATCTTAATGAAAGAGGAACGTGAATTCTGTTCTAGCCTGTAATTCTATATATGAGAAGCATTAGCCCAATTAATTTTAGTGAAGTATAGCAATATCTCAGGTTCCATGTCATGAAAAAGACAGACAACTGGAGTAAAATTCTGGTTGACACACTTAATCTCTCCTGTGGCATGCATCATGTTTACCTTATAGAACTGGTGGGGAATTATAAGAGCTAAGTCTTAAGTGTTTTGCAAACTGTGTAGTAATCTCTAGATATAGGTGATATCATTACTAGTTGACAGTAAACACTATTAAATACATAGACCAAGAATAACAAGGTCATCGATAGGACTTGGGAATTATTTTCTCAAGTGGTTGTATAAAGAATATAGACATAACAAGATATATCTTAAAAAGAGAAGGTAATATCTGCTCCATAAACATGTTAGATATAAATTGTGTGCATGTCACATCAAAGACAGCATTTACACTAATATATAAACTTGGGTGGAGTGAGATAGTAGGATGAATGAAGAAAAATCATATGGAGAGAAGTCATTTTTAGTGTTAAATTTCTTTTCTTTTTAAATTAAATTTATTGGGGTGAGAACCAGTGTTTAGTTTTTGTGTAGACTGGTGGATATCAAGTCTTTAACATAGTATTAAAACAAACAATCAAACAAATAGCACCAGGGAAACATGGCAGAGTGAGAGACGTCTCCAGTTCTCCCCTTGAAACAACAATAAGCTGAACGTCTAAAACTCCACAAAAAACACCCAAACTGCACACCAGCACATCTGAGTGTGGGATCTGCACATAAGAGCTATCACAGGTCAGAACCCTAGGTGTCGAGGAGCGGACTGGGAGAAATAAAGAAGCTGCCTCTTGCAGCAGCTGGAGCTCCCTGCAGGAGGAGGGGGAGGGGAGAAGGATCAGAGAGTACCTGCGGCCAGTTCTCTAAACAGCCTTGCCTGGGAAAGCTGTGAGCTTCCCGGGGCCAGCCGGCTGCAGGGCCCAGTCATTGGGGCAGAAGGCAGAAAAGTGGGACGAGGCCACAGAACAACAACAGTTGATTTTTACCAGTCACGGTTGCAAAACTGAGGCTGAGCCACAGCCCTCAATGCCCAACACAGAGGGCCTCTCCCCGCATACCCTCCGAGATCCATCACCGTGGAACCCCAGGGGAATCTGAACAAACACTGCTGAGACTGTCGCTGACACTGACAGGGACTGAAACTGAGGGTAGCGAGCGTGATTAAATATCTATAAGAAAATTTAAAAAGCATTATTAAGACTTTATATAAAGCAGGAATCCAAGAGGCTGAGACACCATCTACTGGAAACCAAAAGAAAAGCACCCTCTTTGCAACAGGCTAAAGAGAGACCTTTATATAATAAATCTTCTTTCTGGAAAAACAACAGATTACACTTCCATTAATGCCCAGGCAGAGAAATAGTCCATTAAACACCATGAACAACCAAGGTGACAAGGCATCTCAGAAAGAAAGAGAAAAATCTCCAGAAAATAAGCTTACAGACATAGAAATATGTGACTTAAATGACAGAGAATTCAGAATGGTACTTCTGAAAAAAACTCGGTGAGATCCAAAACAACTCAAATCAACAATTTCAGGAATTTCAAAAACAACTAAATGAGCAGAACAAGGAGACTGAAACCCTCAAAAAGAACCAAATAGAACTTCTAGAGATAAAAAACACACTGCAAAAGTTGAAAGATGAAATAGCAAGCTTGGGAAATAGAGTCGACCAAATAGAGGAAGGATTAGTGATACTGAAGACAGAAATTTAGAAATAAATCAGAAGGAAGAAGAGAGAAACTGAAGAATGAAAAATAATGAAAGAGAAATGCAAGCTGATACCATCAGGAGAGGAAAGATAAGAATAAAGGAACAGGGACTAGAAATCATTTTCAGACAAATAGTGAATGAGAATTTCCCAAATCTCAGTAATGAGCTGGAGCTTGGAATTCAAGAAGTCAACAGAACACTCAATTATCTCAACTCAAAAAGTTCTTCTATCTCAACCCAAAAAGGCCTTCACCAAGACACATTGTATTAAAATTATCAAAAATCAATGACAAAGACAGAATTCGCGAGGACAACCAGGGAGAAGAAAACGGTAACTTATAAAGGAAAAACCATTAGATTATCTCTCAGACTTCTCAGTGCAAACCTTGTAAGCCAGAAAGGAATGGAATCAAATATTTAAATTATTAAGTGAAAGGAACTACCAGCCTAGAATAATGTATCCAGCTAAACTCTCCTTTAGATATGAAGGAGAAATTAAGACTTTTCCAGACATACAAAAATTGAGGGAATTCTCTACTACGAGGTCTGCACTACAGGAAATACTGAAAGGGGTCAGTTCACCTAAAACAAAATGACAAAAAGAAAAAAACAAACATAATTAAGAGTAAAATGATTATCAGGCAAATAGAAGCACAGGAGTGCAAACTTTACTAAGAATAGGGCATTATAAGCTTAAATAATAATAAGAGAATTGTTATAACAAGATAGTAATGAACGTTCAGCATGCATAGAAACAAATTGAGATAACAATGACTGAAAATGGGAGGATTCAAAGATTCAAATTCACAATGGGGAATGGAGATAAGGCATGTGCAGAAGAAAATGGACAACAGTGTATATATATATAACTATCTTTTTACATATTCATAATGGTAACCACATGCCAAAGATTCAGAACTGTTGTAAATAACATAAGAAGGACCAGAGGGAAAACCCACAAAAGCTAACCAAAATAAAGAAAACAGAAGCACAAGGACAAGAAAGCAATGAAAACACTAAGCTATCAGAAAGCAAAAGACAAAATGGCTATTAAAAAAACTCATATTTCAATAATCACCCTAAATGTAAATGGATTGAACTTACCAATAAAAAGGCACGGAGATGCAGAATGGATCAAAAAACAAAACCCAACCATATGATGCCTTCAGGAGACACATCTCAGCTCCAAAGGTAAATATAGACTCAAAGTGAAAGGATGCAAAATGATATTTCAAGCAAATGGTATTCAGAGAAAAGCGGGAGTAGTAGTACTAAAATCAGATAAAATAGACTTCAAAATTAAAAAGGTAAAGATACTGAGGGACACTTCATAATGATAAAGGGAACCATGCACCAAGAAGACATAACACTTATTAATATCTATGCTCACAATCAGGGAGCCCCGAAATATGTAAAGCAATTACTAACAGAACTAAAGGGAGAAACAGACCAAAACATTATCGTAGTAGGAGACCTAAATACCCCACGGTCAGATATAGACAGATCATATAAACAGAAAATCAATAAGGAAATAACATCCTTAAATGACACATTAGACCAACTAGACATTATTGACATTTACAGAGCTTTGCATCTCAAAAGAGCTGCTGTTACATTCTTCACTAGTTTTCATGGAACATTCTCAAGAATCAACCACATACTTGGACACAGAGATAATCTCAACAAATATAAGAGGGTTGAAATCATACCAACAATATTCTCTGATCATAATGCTTTGAAACTAGAGATTAACTACAGAAAGAAATCAGGAAGAAACACAAATACATGGAGATTAAACAACATGCTACTGAAGAA
>NW_006434369.1:344586-348110 GCF_000325575.1 Pteropus alecto
GACAATGAGATACCATCTTACACCTGTTAGAATAGCTATAATCAACAGGACAAGTAATAACAAATGTTGGAGAGGATGTGGAGAAAAAGAAACCCTCACACACTGCTGGTGGGACGGCAAATTGGTACAGCCACTATGGAAAATAGTATGGAGGTTCCTCAAAAAACTAAGAATTGATCTACCATATGATCCAGCAATCCCTCTACTGGGTATTTACTCCAAAGACTTAAAACCCATATCCAAAAAGATATTTGCACACCGATTTTCACAGCAGCATTATTCATAGTGGCCAGGACATGGAAGCAACCGAAGTGTCCTACGATAGATGATTGGCTAAAGAAGCTGTGGTACATATATACAGTGGAATATTACTCAGCCATAAGAAGAGATGAAACACTGTCATTTGACACAACATGGATAGACCTCGAGATATCAAGCTAAGCAAAATAAGTCAGACATAAAAAGTTGAAAATCACATGATATCACTTATATGTCAGATATAAACCTAAAAGCAACAAATGAGCAGGACAAACAGAGACTCATGGATATGGAATATAGACTAGTGGTTACCAGAGGACTATAGAGTAGTGGTTACTAGTATGGTGGGGATGAGGGGGGCGTAGATCGGGTAAATGGGGTCAAATATAGGGTTTAGGGGGAGAGTGAAGTGGGTAAAGGGGATCAAATATATGGTAACTGAAGGAAACTGGACTTTGGACAGTAAACACACAGTAGAATATACAGATGTCAAATGATAATGTACACCTGAAAATTATATAATTATGTTAACCAATGTTACCTCAATAAACTAAATTAAAAATTAAAAAACAAACAAACAAACAAAAAAAAAATGGCACTAAGCATGGCCCAACAAAATCTGTCATAAATGAAGAATTAGGATTCATCCAATTCTGTGTACCTGACAGGCCCTTTAAATAAGTTAGCAAATTATTTAAGGAGGGCCTTTTTACCCTTATCAACTAACTTTCAACTGAATACAGTAAAGTCATTAGTGTCTGTCAACTGTCAATAAAGCTTTTGAATTTCCTCAGTTCTCTGATTCCTCTACTAGAGATCCCAATAGACCAGCAGTTGCAACAAGCTACCAAATACAAGGCCCTTCACAGTGGTACTCTGGACAGGCACCTGCCTAGTGAATGTTCTAACTGTTCTGTGCCTGAAGGCATTTGTCTCTATTCGGTACTTTATTCTGAAAATAAAGCACCCTGTGAGTTCAGTCGATTTGACTAAGAAAACTCTGTAATAAAATAATGAGTTAAGCCAATTGTTTAAAGTAATTTGGCAAAACAACCACTTGAATGACCAAATTAGAAAATAAATAAATAAATGGATTCTGTTGACCAAGTGGGTGTTGTGCTATTTATTTATTGAGCCTATTGGTGATTATCTGCTGAATACTAACACCATACCTTCACGTTTCTCTGTTATAAGATGCTGTTGCTTTGTAAGAAATAGGAGCGAGAAGACTGCTCTCAATTGTCTGACAGCGTTCTCATACTTCTCTCAATAGATCCTCTTTGGCTTTTGGCTGCTCAGTTCAGGCAACGTACTCAAGGCTTGTTGGTGCTTCTATTTCCCATATTTTTTTTTGCCACCTATCACTTGGCATCAAAATAACAGGAAATCTGTCTCAATTCAAGAGGTTGACAAAATTATTTTTATTTGAGTCATTTATGCCAAGTACTTATGCAAATTCTAAAACCCTTCTTTATATTAACATTTATATATATATAAATGTGTGTATATATATACTTATATACATATATGTGTGTGTGTGTGTGTGTGTGTATGTATTTATGATATAGAATGCTATTCTCATTCCAATAAGTGGCTGGGATGATAACTGACAATTTTAGGACACTGCCCTATTGAAATATTGTGAAATAGGCACTGGAATTTAGGAAGAAACATAAAACAAAAACCAAACATACCCCTCTGGTTTTCTGTACTATCACCAAGAAGTGGAAGACACACTCTGTGACTCTTTGCCTACACCTTAGCCTATATTAAAAATTAGTTCTTGAATACTCAGCTGAACTGTCAAGCCCAATGCCTGGCTGGGCTGAGACTTAAAAGTGCCTTGCCAAATGATTTCTGAAGGAGGAAAAATAGAATGCTTATGGCATTTCCTTCTTGGAGCTTTGTAATGCATAAACTCATGAAAAGTTCTAAGAAATCATACATAAAGAAACCTGCTAAAGTTTATTTAAACTTGAATTTTTAAAACACTTTAAATGAAATCCTAATTTTGAGAAATTAAAATTATTAGATTCTGATTAAACTAACTTTTATTGGTATACACTTTGGGAAACATTGGTTTATACACAGATAATTTATATTCCTTGGTACAATAATGAGCAGGTATGAGAAGAAGCATTCGCTATGGAAAAACAGGGGTGTAAATAGTTGTATGTGGACAGCCTGCAGACACTATTCATGAGAGAATCATTAGTAAAGCAGGACCACTTTTTTTTTTTTTAAATAATTGTTTTAATACTTGGAAATTGGTATATGTGTAAATTAATCTATGTAATAATTTTGAGAAAGTACCTGAAATGCAAGATTCTACAAAAATAGAGTAGGCTTTTAAAAAACATGCAATGCTATTTTTTATTTTCCAGAAAAGTTTATCTTAGAATATCTTTGGAGAGTTGGTACTGAGAGAAATAGTCTTCTCTTCTTTCCTAAAACTCCTTGATTCATTCCATGGATAACTAGTGACATTTCTAGTTTGTGCCCCTTCACCACCACATTCTGAGAGGTTCATACAGTCAACCTATCTTCCTAACATATCCTCTTCAGGCAGCAGTAGCTCATGTTAATGGAGTGTGGAACCAGTATGGTCCTGTCCCAGAAGGAATGCTGGGGATGCAAAGGAGAATGCCAAGCACTTTATTTTGCCCTCTCTCTGTACATCTTGCATATTTATGGAAGTCACTGAAAAGAATGCAAGCAAAGGGTAGATGGTTAACATATTTTTGGAGTAGTAGTTTCTTTCTGAAGCAGAGATTTAATGTCAAGGCTTTTCTTGGAATTCAGGGAAAAAAATAAAACTGATGGGAAAATGAGACTTGTTGGGTAAATGCTATAAATATTTACCATTATAAATATGTATCTATGAATCACAAAACAATATGACAAATAACAACTGCTTATTTATTCTTTACCAAGGATTTATTTTCTTCTAAGTATGAGTTCTGCTTGGAAGAGTTATGAAGGGGCGAGAGAGAGAGAATCTTTTCTTTATTAACATACTCTAATCATTTTCCATGAGAAAAGTATTCAAATTCTGACTCAAGGAGAGATGGCTGAAGAGATTATCCTTCCTGGAAGCAAAGCTTTAATGTGTTTAATAACAAAAGGTCTATGTCTGCCACAGAGTCAAAAATGATCTGAATGTGTATTGCAGGGAATAATTTCTCCATAAATTTTCTGACATTATAAGTTTATCATGAATCAAATTAAATGTATTTATATATATATATATATACACACACACACAT
>NW_006434369.1:348276-364904 GCF_000325575.1 Pteropus alecto
TATAAATTAGAATTAGTCGTAAAATAATTTAATAATAAAATAATAGCTATAACTTAGTGCAGGCAACAGTGACAGATGTTAAATCCACACTGAGTGAAAATCAGGTGATAATATATGATCATACTTACAAATGAATGCATAGACTTCTCAACTCCTGCAGCCCAGATCATTTTGCTGTAGCTATGTCTCCAAAGCAAGCATTCAACATATAATAATGTAATTTTCTCTCTCGTCAAGGCTCTTCTTTCACTTGTATAACTGTTTGAATGGATTATTTGAATATTACAAAGTAAAACTTTGTTCCTAAAACATGCTAATTTTATGAGAGACTAAGAATAGTTGGCTAAACTGCATTACTACTTAAATGGTCAACTGAGCATTCCCATAAGGGAATTTGCATTATGTTCTAATATACCCTAGGGCTCAAAAGTGGCAGCAACAGTATGTTGGATTTTGGAAAGTTATGTTTCATCTCTAAATCTATTTCTCCATCTGTAATAGGTGGATAAAAGTATTACTCACTTTATAGTGATTAATGAAACAAAAATTTATTCAAATTTTAATGCACATGCTGGTATATAGAAAATAATAAAAAAAATATTGGCTGTAATTGTAATCTAAACTGGGTTTGGAGAAACTGTGACAATAATTTTACTGGCAGAAATGGACTGGTTCTATGAACTCATATTGAGCTGGATCCAGTTCTATACCCACTAACAGGTCCATAAATCCTATATAAAGAAGGAGACAAACAGGAGAAATTTTAAACTGCTCTCTACCCAT
This sequence comes from Pteropus alecto, assembly GCF_000325575.1. Classification (NCBI taxonomy): domain Eukaryota; kingdom Metazoa; phylum Chordata; class Mammalia; order Chiroptera; family Pteropodidae; genus Pteropus; species Pteropus alecto. The sequence continues at coordinate 349,060 of NW_006434369.1, forward strand.
GGATCATAAATAGTCTCTCTGTTGTTAATAGGGGTGTCATTGATTTACTCAGAGTTACTGACTATTAACTTCATGTATAAAACAAGTATAATATAAGGTGTCCATTGTTGAACTAAAAAGTCATACAAATGCTTTCTGCTGTGGCTTCCTGATTTTTTCACTGGCCCTGATATAAATAAAATGAAAATTAGGAATTTAAAAGACTAGGATTTATATTTTATCAAAATGCAATGCAAAGCCATTTGCATTATTCTGAGAAGTCATTCCTTTCATAGTTCTTTGCTGGCACATGGACACAAAACAAAGATCATTATGACTCACAAATTCTTTATAGAATTTTTCACTTATAATTTGGTTCATGAAATGTTTTCATGATGTGCTCTGTAATTCTTATTTGGATATTTTAAAGAAATAGATTATTTTAGATTTAGTTCACTTTAGTTCTTGTTGTCACATGTTGCTCTACTCGTAGCTAGAAAGAAACCACCTGTTTTATGACAATATAAACAAGCAAACAAAAGAAGAATTAAAACCACCATGAAAGCTCAATACTTTCCTCCTAATTCTTTAAATATGTCAGCCATCAACCCTGCGGTTTCCTTTTGATGGCTCAATAGCTGAATTATATGCATATGGCAGAGGCCCATCTCCATGTAAATCTGACTGGCTATAAAGGGAAGATTCAGGACTGTGCTCTCAGAAAGCCAAAATATTGGTTTATGAAATCGAATCTAGTTTTAGAAATCAAATCCTACATATGAGTTTTAACTACCGGATAATTCCATAAATTCTTAACTGTGCTCTTTTCCCTTTGAAAACCTGAAAATATTTTATAATTAAAGAAATGAGGTACTTGAAAGGGCCTTTCTTCCAGCTAGATCTTCCATCCTGCCTGGTGTGTATGTAATCTATGCCCCAACTAACTACCTACTTTTTCTGAGATGCTGGGCAGAAAGAATGCCAGAACTGTAGGAAATGTACCAAAGCCACTGAGGTCACTTTATAAACAGACTGTGTTTAAAGGAGGTTTTAAGGAATCCTAGGAAATGCGAAACCCATTGAGGTTCTGCCCAGGGAAAAGACACCCCCACTTTCTAATTCTCTCTTGCTCAATCTGTGGAAAAAGATTCAATCAGACAAGTTGCTGAGTTTAAGGTCAAATTGAAATTCTTTTCCCACCTCTTTTCATTTTTTCCAAGCCAAACATTTCATTGGCTCTAATGCAGAAAGCATAGAAGTTTATCCTTACTTGCCCTAGAAACCCTGTTATTTTCATCTTAAATGACCTCTCTCTGTGCTTAGTGCTTTTAACTCACTACTGAGTGAGATTTCACTGCATTTGTTCTTCTTGATTTTTCTCAATTTGTATCATTTTAATTTATAGATGAACAAGCTAATGCATTCAATTTTGCTTTGCTACACATAATCAGCCATCATACTCCACCTATACGGGTTTTCTCCCGCTAAAACCTCGATTTTCACTACTCTTTGTAGCAGAAGTTTGCTAAAGGTTTTCTATAAAGATAGTCTCAATTTTTTCTTACTTTTCATTTTTCATTTAACTTATTCCGACTAGGCCTTTATTTGTACAAGTTAACCAATACTCATGTAAAAGTCACTAATGACTTCCATCTTACAAAAATCTGAGTCATAAACGTAAAATCCATGCCTACAAAACTTCTAGAAGAAACATAGGAGAAAAGTTTGATGAACTTAGGTTAGTTAGACAGAGATTTCTTGATTGGACAGGAAAAGCTTTATTTATGAAAAAGATGGTATATTGGACTTCATCAAACTTAGAAACTTCTGCTCTTTGAAAAACACTGTTAGGAGAATGAAAAAAATAAAAGAGCCACAGACTAGGAGAAAATATTTGTAAAGCACATATATTATAAAAGACTGGTATACAGAATACATATAGAGCATTCATAATAATAAGAAAACAAATAACCTAATTAAAAATGGGCAAATGATTTGAATAAGTAGTTCAAAAAAAAGATAATAGGGATGGCAGATAAGTACATGAAAAGATGCTCAATATCACTAGTTATGAGGGAAATGAAAATTAACACCACAATGCTATATCACCTTTTAGAATAGCTAAAATTTAAATGAAAGAAAGAAAGAAAAAACTATGGAGCAAATGGAACTCTCAAATATTGCTGGCAGGAATAAAAAATGGTTCAATGACTGAGAAAACAACTGGATGCTTTTCTTAAAAAATGTTGCCAGATCTCGTCTGATCTTGGAAGCTGAGCAGGATTGGGCCTGGTTAGTACTTGGATGGGAGACCACCTAGGAAGACCAGGTGATGTAGGTGTGAAAAATAAGGGATTGTAAGCTGACAAGGTCCTTGCAATCTGTGAGGTCAATCAAGGGTTGCCTCGCCTAAAAAAAAAAAAAAAAGAAAAGAACGAAAGAAAAAAGTTAAACATACAATTACCATATGGTCCAGCATTCCTCTTCCTAGGTATCTACCCAAACGAAATAAAAACCTATGTTTACACACACACAGATTCTATGTAAATATTTACAGTGGATTTATTTGTAATCTTCAAAAACTGGAACTAACCTGCAACAGAAGACTAGATAAAGAAATTGTGATTTAAGCATGCAACGAAATACTACTCAGTGGTAAATGAGAGGGAACTATTGATACACGTAACAACACAATGCGTCTCAAATGTTTTTTGCTATATGAGAGCAGCCAGATTTAAAAAAGCTAGATACCATATGATTCCACATATATGACATACTTGCAATACTAGAGGGACAGAAAACAGATTTGTAGCTGAGTATGTAAAAGGTGTCCATTACAAAAAGATACTGAAAATTTGGGTTTCTGATGAAAAGAAAATTCTACGTTGTGAGTATGGTGGTGATAACACAACTAGGTATGTTTCTCAAGATTTACAGAACTGTACATTAAAAAAGGGGAAAAGTCCACGAACAATTACCTCATAACCCCCTACAATAACTGATTATAATTTAAAAATTAATCCAGTGGTTAATTCTTATCTGACCTCCCAGCAGCATATGACAAAGGGATTACTTTCCCCCTTCATGAAAAACCTTTTTTTTAAATATTGGCTTCAAAGATGACATATCCTCCTTGTTTTCCTTGTCCTTCACTGGCTGCTTCTCCACAATCTCATTTGCTGGCCTATAATTTTTCCACCTCATCTGTTATCACTGTCCTCTTCACTCATCTGCTCTAGTTGGCCTCCTTGTTCATCTTCAAAGCAGCTAAGCACTTTCACTCCTTAGTGTCCTTGCTAGTCTATTAACATGGAACTCAGTTCTTTGCAAGATTTGTTCTCTATTTTTAGGTTTCTTTTCAACTCTCATATCTACGAGGAGGCATTCCCTGGACTCCTTACCTAAAATAGCTGCCCCTCTCACATCCTAAGTCTCTCCATAGCCCTGTTCACTGAATAATCTGTTTCTAATAGCACTTATCTGGCATTATCTTTGTTTATTGTGTGTTTCTCATATGGACATGTAAATTTCACTAGCACAGGGGCTTTATCTGATTCCATGGTGCATAGGACAACATATAGAAGACTCATAGTAAAGATAGACACACACACATGGCTTTTTTTCTTTGCTACCTGCTATAAAATTCTCCCCTGCCCCCTCACTCATCCAAGTAAATTAATAATAGATTGAACTATATGAAATTGTGAAATTGTCAATATTTGATTGTTTCATGACTACAAAATGGTAATTGCATATGGTTCAAATTAATGCTCTTGTATTTAAAGAAATAAAAACACCCGACAGTGCCGATAATACATAGATTTCAATAATAAAGGTGTTGGATAGGAGAGGTCATATATCATGGCCAGAATATTATTGCATATAAATAAAACTTGATGCTGCCACTGTTATGCCTCTACCTTTTCCTGAAAGTAAGGGAGGACTAGTAAAGAGTGACAGGATACCTGCTTCCTGAGTGATAAGAAGAAATGAACGGACTTCTTACTGACAACTCATTAATCCATTACCTGGCAACCACATCATCAGAGACCAATAGCCATTTTCAAAAAATCCATGCTCACTCTTGAAGTCTTATTTAAGTAATACCTGTGATATCTGTGAATGAAGCCAAACCAGAGACATGTATAAAAATCATAATGGTATTCACTGACAGATATTAGCTTCTGCTCTGCTAATCCAGGGGAAGAATTTTTTTCATTTTTTTTTCCAGCACACCAACCACTATTATATTTAATAAGTACCAAAAACTAATGCTTTTTTTTCTAGCCTACAACTGACACATATAACCCTGTAATATTTGCACATTATACTTAATTGCAAACTGTTATTGACAGCATAAATCTTACATTATAATGTTAGCTTCAATGAAATCTATTTGTACTTCCAACCTTTACTATGGCAGATAGTATAATACTGAATAATGTTTATATTTCAATATTTTGGGCTGCTTTTACTTTTATAAGTTTTTGTTTTGTTTTGTTTTGTTTTTTTGCTCAAAGTTTTCCCATCAGTTTTGTAAGCATAATAGATCTATTGGTGTCTAAAGCCCATCAACTTAAAACTTGATGGAGTGGATATCCATATGGTAGTTTCACCAACTGAACATTAAGACTGGAGATTTCTTTCTTATTCCTTTTTTATTCTCTTCCATTGTAATTTAGAAGCATATGCATTCTTTCAGTATACTCAAAACCTGTTATTTATGCTTTTGAAAACTATGTCAATAATTAAGTTTATTCTGTTGATAACTCAGTTTATATAAACAATCACCAAACTCTACTGGCTCAGCCAATGATGCAAATGCTTTTGGTTATTAATTACATAGATATGAGATGAAAAACATGATTAATAGCAAGAGAATCAATTCAGTTTAAAAGAGAATGACATCTTTGCCTGTGAAAGCAAGTTAGAAATTCCTTGAACATATACAATATTTAATTTAATTTAATCTAAAACTTAATCTCATATGGCTGGTTTTACTAAATTTTGAAAAATCTGAGCAAAATGAATGGATTACTTAAAATTTCACGATGAAGGCATTGATAGACTCACAAAGGCATTAACACAGAGCATATTTTCAAATTAATATTACTTAATTTGAAGTTTGTTAAGTTATTGTTTATGTTCTTATAAGACTGTGTTCTCTGATAGCGCATATAGAATGTTTGTGTGTGTGTGTGTGTGTGTGTGTGTGTGTGTGTGTGTGTGTGTGTGTTAGTAAGGAGCGATGCAAACGGTAGTAGCATTGTCTAAAAGACCAGTGTCCAAGATAAGGGGCAAATAAGATGATTATGTCTGTTGGAGATAAAAAAAAAAAACCCTATGCATTTTCATCATAACTGTCCCTCAATATTGGACGTTGAAGGATATTTGACTGTACTTCGCATATGTGAACCTTGGGGAGAGTAGACATTTTAACTCATGAATGTATTTTCTTGCCTTTTCAAAATACATAGGTTTTGTTGAATGAAAATATCAAAAAAGCAGGATGGTTTAATAAGATAGCTGATAACAGAAATGTTCATTAAAAAAGAAGAAAAGATAAAGATTTTAGTGCTTTTTGAGGCGATGGTTGCATATTTTAATTCTCATTTTTGGGAGATCCTTCCATAACACAAAGATACTGTTTTATACTCTCTCTATATAATTATTGTACACAACTCAGTCTTCTGAATTTGGCAGATACTGCTTTTGGGGTTTTTTTGTAAAGCATGCCTTCCTCAATTTTTAAATCAGCTAAGGTTTGGTTTCACACAGAAGCAGTTCTCAATGCTGGCTGCACATCAGTATCACCTGAGAAACAATTAAAGAAAACAGATGTTTACACTCTTCTACAGAGCTATGAAATTAGAATATCTGAAGAATGAGACGTTGGAAGTAGATTTAAAAAAAATATCCATTGTAACTTAAGTAAAATATACATACAGAAGGATGCGGCTGTCATGAATGTACAGCTTAAGGAATTATCACAATGAACAAACCTGTGTAACCTTCACTAAGATAAAAACGTCACCAGTGTCTTAGAATCTCCACTCACACTTCTTCTTAAATAGGCATTAGTAATTTTTAAAGATTCCTTAGTAAATTCTGATGTACCACCAAGGATGAGACACACTCTATTAACTGTTGTTTTCTATAATGATTTCTCTATTTTGATTGAATTGTGAGGAATAGGAAATAGTTATTAAACACATACTCTATGTTGGTGATTGCACAAACGTGCTCTTATTTTATTTTTAAAATAACTATTTTGAATAGTTAGCATTACATCCTTTTGTACATATGAGGAAGAAGAGGCTGAAAGAGATGGTATTATTTGTGATAGCGGTACTGGTAAAGTAGGGACACTGGAATGCAAGCCCACATAAGTTTATTGGTTAAAACTTAAAAATAGAATCAGACAGAGTTGGGTTTAAATACCAGCTCCACCACTTCCTAAATGTGTACTTGAATCAACTGATTCAGTTTTTGTATCAATAAAATGGAGATCACACTGTTATCTAAATCACTAATTGCTATAGGGACTACATATACCTGACTTGGCATAGTGTTGGAAAAATATTATTATGACTAGTGTTGGTCTTCTATCTGATCCCTGACCCAACTTTTCCCCCTTTCTCAAACTGCTTCTTCTAAAAAGCCCAAAATGAGGAAGCCCAGCTTACAACTTCTTGCCAAACCCTTAATCCTGTGATTATTTGATTTAGCTTTTATGAGATAAAAGTGATGACGACATATATACTACACTTGTCCCAAAATTCTAAAAACACAGGGGAAACAGTATGCTTATTTTGTCTTTTTCAAATTAACAATTATACCCATTGATTTAAATTTAGAGGAACTTTATCTAAAAAGGTATCCAGATAATAAAGAAAAACATATTAAAATATTAATTAAAATAAAGCTAACATGCTCTTTTACAAGAAATTTATCTTATATTTCTTCCCTTTTGTGAAGGAAATAAATAGATAGATAGATAGATAAATGGATAGATAGATAATAGGTAGATATAGGGAGATATGTATCTATATCTTTATAAATAGGTAAGGAAAATAAGTTAACTACAACAAATCATGGGGATTTCTTCTGGACCCGAGACTGACTCTACCAACCTGCAGAAGCTTTAGAAAGCCAAGAGATACTCTAGATGAGGAAAATAATATTACATCATTGTTGTCTTTTCAGGTTAGCAAACAAAAGCTGGATACAGCAAATTGTGTAAGTCTGAGCCAGATACCTTTGTCTTACTAAATTACGTCATTGGGGAATTTCCACTACAGTCCTAGGATGTGCACGGTAAATAAGTTACTTTCTAACTACACCAGTCACCTCACTTGACCTACACTTACTGCTAACCGTGTAATTCTTCTAGAAAAAAAAAAAAAGAAAGGAAGAAATGAGAGTGGTTAATGATCTTATCTGACATGTATTTACCCTTATTTGACATGTATCTACTTTGTAATATGAGAAGATAAAAATGAATAGCTTCCTTAAAACTTTCACCAGTTAGCTCCTGACTTCAGATTTGTGCTCTAGAAATTCCATAATTAAGACAATATATTTGGGGAAAGAGCCATGACTCATTATCAGCAGAGCTGTTTTAGACCTGACTCTGACACTTATGTCATCAAGCCCTTTAAGCTTCAGCTGCCTCGTGTGCAAAATTTTTTCCATCACCTCAGGTTCCCTATGTGCTTTGACTTAGGAAGCATGAGGACAAACACTGAGATATCATGGGGTTTTATTGCTGTTGTTTTGTTGTTGCTGTTTACTGGTTTGTCTTCAAAGCTTTAAGTTTGTATCTGTGTTAACATAAGAATTCTCAGGACAAGCTAGTCAGAGACAGTCCAAGTAATTGCAGACTCACTGTAATATTATAGTCTGAGTACGTCTTGAAGACAGTAATAACCATTCACACAGAGCTTTCAGCAAGTTCCAATTCTGACTCATTCACCTGAACTTATTCACCTTTCTGGCTCTTAAATTTTTAGTATTCCATTCTAGTAGATTAAATACAAGAAAACTTTGTTTTAACATAAAATATTTACTTTTAATATTGTATATTATTAAATACTATGTTTTATTAAGTATGGACTAAAATCTCAAATAAGAGCAATTGACCAAACATTACAGAATAGTTTACAAAACTAGTGAAAACTTCCTATTTGAACCGTTCTATCATATTTTCAGAACACAACCAATCTGTACTAAATTATTAAAAATGTTCTCTTTAGAGGAATTTATATCAAGGATGACAATGAAAAGAATAAGAACAGAGATATAAAAGCTGTTTGGGAAGGATCAAGTGGTTTTCAAATGTAAGCTGCTAGTATGTGGTTGCTGCGATTTGAGAAGCATAATTTGACTAATTCCATATTAATAATGTGTGTAAATAGATAAAGATTTTAACATAATAACAAAGTTTTCAATCATTTTAATAAATATAATTTTTTATAGTAACCCTGTGTCAGCGCAGAGCTGATAGAGAAGGGAAGGTTTCGATGGTGAGACGCTCATTTGGAAGAATGCATGAGGAGTCGACATGAGAATGAAACAGCAGGCACCTACTTTATTGCGGTGAGCGCGCTTCCGCATTGGGGGACGGCATGGACTTTATATGTATATATTGTATCATGCTTATATAAGTTAGGCGCAGGCGCCCTACTACATTAATGTAACATTCTAAATCTGGGGTCCTATTCCTAGCCACGAGCCTGTATCACAGACAGACCTGGGCAAACTCTATTAGGCATATTTGGGGCATAATTGAGGTTTTAACCTTGCTCTTTTTTGGTTCACTTCAGTTACTAGGGTACATATCCTCATATTGAATAAAGGTCAAGTTGATGGTGAGCCATTTGAAAACTTGATGATGATACTGTACTATTCTTTGGAGTTAGAAAATCTATCTTTAACTATGCAAATCAGTATTTATCAAAGTCAATTCCACAGATGTTAGTCTAAAGCAGGCTTCCTCCACTGTGGCACTATTGACAGCTTTAGCTGGGTAATTTTTTGTTTAGAGAACTACTCTGTTCATTGCTGGCTGTTTAGTAACTTCCTCAAACTCTGCCTACTAGATAACAATAGGAATCACTCATCTGTGGGAATCGAAAATGTATCCGGACATTGCCAAATATCCCCTGGGGGCGGGGTGGCCCCAGTTGAGAACCCCTTTTCTAATGTTTCATCACCCTTCAATGATCTCATCATGGGATTTATATATAAATTCTAAAATGATATCTTTCTTAAAGATTCGCATTTAATGTTAGCATATTAAAATGCCAAAAAGTCTTATTGCAAAGAAACCAATTTACTTTTGTTTGATTTAACATTTCCCAAATATTTTGACTACAGAATCATCTCAATATCTCAATAATTGCTATTATAAATTTCTGTAATTTGTTATAAAACACACTGGCAAATCTTGGTGAAATTAAATGTTTATATAAGCACTTGATTCACTCAGAAGAAAATTTTAATCTTCAGAGTTCTTATTAAATGCATGATGTATTTATATACCTCTAAGTTAATTTTTTTGCATTTAAATAATAATAATAGCTGAAACATCAGCCATAGTAAACTAAAAAAGTTTTTATAGCCCATAACAGTGTACAAAATAACCTGGCAAGTATAAAATATTAGAATATACATATATTGTCTCTAGTTCCTAAATAGAGCTCCTAAAAACTCTTGTAATTTCTTAAGTGATAAGAGCACAAGGAACATCTTCTATTCTAATTTTGGTCTTTGACCCTGGTCCCTGACACAGAACTCCTAAATCCTTGGGATTTCCTGGGTGAGAGAAGTATCTTTTGTTTTAATGAAGCAGCTCTTGGTGGGCTCCTTGACAGTCACCAGAAAGACCAACCTATCATCAGAAGATTGGAACTTTTAGGTAGTAAACTTACAATGCAAGATATATATGTGTGCGTATATATACATACATCTATATACATACATATATATATATGATTTATTGTTGAATTATGCACTTGAAACTTATTGAATTTTGTCAACCAATGTCATAATAAATAATAAAAAATAATAATTAATTAAAAAAAAGATTGGAACTTTCATCTGGGGAGAGAGGAGGAACAGATTAAGTTAATGATCCATCATGCCTAGATGATGAGGCCTCCTAAAAATCTCAGAGGTATATGGGTTAGAAGAGCTTCTGGGTTGGTGCTAGAAGACTGATGAACCCAGAGAGGGCATGGAAGCTCTATATCCTTTCCCTCATACATTGCTCTACCCATCTTTTCATTTGGCTGTCTATTTGTATCCCTTGTTATACCCTTTATAATGCACCAGTAAACTTAACTGAGTGCTCTGAGTTCTCGGAGCCACTCTTTCAAATTATTGAACCCCAGGAGAAGGTCATGGGAACCCTGATTTACAGTCAGTCAGAAGTACAGGTGACAACTTGAGACCTGCAATTGGTGTCTGCATGGGAGCAGTTTCGTGGGACTGAGCACTTAACTTGTGAAATCTGATGCTAACTCCAGGAAGATAGTGTCAGAACTGAATCACAGGACACCTGGCTGGTATCACAGAGAATTGCTTGATGTGTAGAAAACCCACATATTTGCTATCAGAAGTGAAGTGTGTTAGTAGTATGAGAGTAAAGGAGAAACACATAAGGAATGTTTTTTTTTCTCCCTTTTACAACTGGCATTCATTATTTCCATTTCAAGATACAGTTATTAGCATTAGTTTTGTTTGATGAGTGAAGAAATAGAGTTGTAAGAATGTGAAGTGACTTGCTCTGGGTCTTACAACTTCGAGGAGGGGAGCAGAAATCCAAACCACATTCTCAGATTTCACACTTTTGGGTGCCCCCTCTCCTGTCATAGGACATGTTATAGAAGTAGCCATTTCAGCATACTGCCAGCCCTCTCCCTCTGGGTACCAGCCATGTGGTGAGGATAAGATCATTTCCCCTTGCCGCATCTCCAGGGATGATCGGCTTAAACCTATCCCATAATCACAATGACTGCTTCAGTGACAGACACCTAATCCAGGCCCAAACTAGTCAGAGCATGGGATTTGAATGACTGTTTTAGGAGTTCACACTTAACCTCTAGTCAGAGAGGGTTCTAGGACTTTAGTGCAATAGTTAGGGAAAGGAAAGTCTTTTGATCTGGTCAAGTGGATGGTCAGTGAGGAGATGTGAGACCTTGATTGCTGGAGCTCTTTGCTGCCATGTAGAAAACTCACCCACATAGAAAGCCAACACATGAAGAACAGACCCAGAAAATTCCAGATTAAGAGATGCACAGTACATTTGAACTGCCCAAAACCAGATCTAATATTTAATGCTTTCAGTCATCCAATATTTCCTTTACTGTCTTGTGCATTTCTGTTTGGGTTTCTGTCAATTGCAACAGAAACCATTTTTAGTAATACACCTAAAATGGCAATAGTAAAAAATAACATGCATTTCAAAAGTTAGCTATCACAGTAGAAAACAAGATATTTAATTTAAAATCGTTTTATTAATTTTAAACTACCATGTGTTTTTATTACAATTCCTAACTTAGGTGTGCCTAAGCTAGATTGCTTTTAACTTCAAACTCTAAAACAGAATAAAAACAAATTCCAGGTGATACAGTGAAACACAATCGATATGGTAACTCTAAAGGAATGCTACAGACAACCAGCTAACTGCCAGATATAAAAAATATCTGGTGAGAATGACATGGTATAGTTTCCTAAAATAAGAAAAGTCAGGATGAGCAAAGAATTTAGTATGTAATAGTGTAATGATATTTAGGAAATTCATCTAAAGCAGTAAGAAAAATAAGATATTGGTTGCCTTACTTTTCACAAAATAGATGAATGATTCTGCTTATTTAATTTACTGTGGAGAAACTGGAATTGAGGAAAAGATTAAAATCAGTCCAAATATTTTCCAGTTTCTCCATAAATAGATTGTTTTAAGAATTGTTTCTCTTTCAATTTCGTATCTAAGACCTGGTTCATGTAAAAGACACAGTTTATTATTTCTTCAGCTGATAATTATTCTAATTTGGCTAACTTTTTGTTCTTCGAAGTCCAGATACATTCATACTAGTGGATAACAAAGAGCACTTTTTAAAATATTGTCACATACCAGTGCCATTCAAAGAAATGCCTGAATCCCATAGTGATAGTTGTTAACTCTTAACCTAGAGGAGCTATGAAATAATAGCTAACAGAAGCTATTGTCTAAGACAGTAAAAGTGGATAGCTTTCATTTACAAGAAATATAAAACAACCTGAAGTAGTAGGGAAGAGGATGTATTGATATGGCCACCTTCTAATAGACCTGAAGTAAAAGGTATTCCTGAACACAGAATACATCTAAAGGCCTCAACAGCAATAATTTGAGGATTTTTATTGTTCACGTTGCTGTGCCAACCATCTGATACGAATATTCTCTACATGCCTACTTTTAATGTCCGACAGGGAAAAAAATAGTTTCCTTACCCTTTACTTTATATTTTTTCTCTATTTAATTGCTCTGCTTACTCATAGTTTCTGTTACCTCATAACTTTGGCAAAGTTCATCATTGTCTTTCCAGGCTGATTTCTACAACATTTCACTTTAGTTCTGCTGCTAAATGACTTATTCCCCTAGAATTTCCTATTTCTGATTCCCAAGAGACTCTCACTCACTGAGCTCATCTTTTGTAGCCAGGCCACAGCACAGTTTCCTCATCAGCTTTTGAACTGACTGGTCTTGAGCCCACTTGGGGACAGCTGAGGAGGTGAAAAAACATGTTATCAGATTTTCCTGAGGCAGTTCATCCTGGTAAAGAATGTATCCATGATGAATGAGGTACTCGACATGCCTAATACGGTTTAGCTCTTGCTGACTAGTTAGAACAAACATCCCACCCACATAATTTCAAAGTTTCCCCAACCTAACACATTCTATCTATTACTTACCGTAAATACACCAAAATCTTGCAAATGAATGCTGTGAATCTTGTGTCAACTCCATCTACTGCCTCTAGAAGCAGCGTTGAAAGGTCATGTCCAAAACTGCTTGATGGCCTCGGAGTCTATAGAGGAATGGCCACTAATCTGAAACTAGCTTATGAAATCTGACTCTGATATTTAATATGTGGGCAATTGTCCTAATCTCTTAATTCCTTAGTCTCAATCTACAAAATGAGTATTCTTCTCACATAACCTATAAGATTTTGGGAAGAATTGAGTCCACATATCTAAAGTACTTCAAAGAGCACTTGGGTGGGATGTAATTTTAGCTATTATTTTAAATAATACCATTGAAATACACTCAGTTTTTATTTGTCTCCTCTCTGCATGTATACCTTCCACAATTAAACCTCACTAAACAACTGATACAAAATAGTAAAAACCTAAAACTGTCATAGCTAACTTTTATGAAAGAGAAATGAGAAGAAACCTTCACTTCTCAGTATCTAGAACTATGTATCATGCATTTGTTCTGATTCTGAACATATACTGCATTTCTAAAATAGTTCACTAACCTTGAAACATATGGTTCCTATGGATGGTATTATAAGGGCATTTATTTTTGAATGGTAAGATATTCGACAGGATGAGTATCTTCAAGAATATTAGCTTGCTGACTAAATCTGTTGTCGTGAAAAGTCCTCATGAGCTTGTTCTCCAGAAATCACAGATCAGGGTTTATAAGCTGCATTATAGCCACTGTAATATACTAAGTAATTCCGATTACCCACCATTTTCATTTGTTTACATCTGATTCCTGGAACAAATTTATGTTTTACTTAAAGTCTTTTTATGAGTAAACAGACTCGATAAAGTGGCCTCAACACAGGGAGCTTCTCTTAAGAATATATGTGGTCCAGAATGGAACAAGACTGTTGACAGGAACTGAGGCAGCTCTAGGAGCCAGCTGTTCTAGCTGTATTTCAGGGTAAATGAGATTCTGTATTTTAATGGTTTTTTTTTTTTTTTCCGAGTTTCTATCATTTCATAGCTTAAGTTTGCCAGAGACTCAACATTAAGTCCCTAACACTACCTCATGGCTTCTTTCTTTATGCTTCTTTTGACTGCAGTAATGGCTACCAACTACTTAGTTTTCTCTGTGCATTTAAATTAAAATCCCAGATAAAATGAATTCTGTTGCCCAAGCTTATCACATTGTAGGTTCTGTACAGCTAGTAGTTGACTACTCTTGGTGAATACCCATTCCTACTCAATCATTTACAGAGGAAAAAGAGATTTCATTGCTTTACACAGGGCTATCTCTTCTTTAAGGCCTGTGGGTAGGGACATTTCAGCAAGAAGGTTCTGCATGCACAGAAAGTGTTATGAATAACATGTTAATATAATAGCCTAAGAAGAAAGCAAGCCTTATTCCTCAGGGAATGACACTGTCCACTAGATTTGGAAGACCATAAGAAAAACTTCATATTTAGTGGTGCCAACTTGATAGGCGGAAATCATCCAAGGTGGGAGCATTTACTCCATGGGGAATCAGCAAACACTATGAATCAGGGCTTCCCATCTTTGTACTACCCACCTGCCCCACCACCCGACATCTGTTTTACCAATATGTTACCGCCTCTTTCCCAGTAATTTCAGAAAAAAAAAAATCCTATTGATATGGGCCAGGTACCCATTCCTGAATCGATTGTTGTGGTCAGAGAGTAATTAAACTCTGTCCAGGCCTGAGTTACACAAACCTCACAGAGCTAGAGAGAGTGCTGGTCAGCCTTGTTGGAGCCACAAAAATGAGGAGGAGCAGAAAGCAGAAGTGGTTTCAAATTAAAACTGAGACAGAAGAAAGAGTTATGAATAACGAGCATGCAAATATCACAAGGCAAGACTCTTGGAGAATCTGAGATATGCTTCAATCAGGAAGGCAAAATGGGATGGACTAAGAGACTGTGGAACACAGGGGGATTGCACTGATGTTACTGGCTGCATTTCACTCATCTCAAATATGCTTCTTTATTAAATTTATCTCATTCATCATAACTTTTCTAAAGTAAAATAAAATATTTAGCATATGTAAGAGACCTTATGAATACAGTTGAACTACACAGGTTTGAACTGCATGGGTTCATTTTTTTCAATAAATACTATAAATGTATTTCCTATTCCTTATGATTTTCTTAATAACATTTTCTTTTCTCTGGTTTACTTTGTTGTAAGGATATAGTAAATAATACATATAACATAGAAAATATATTTTAATGGACTATTTATGTTATGGGTAAGGTTTCTGGTCAACAGTAGGCTATTAGTTAAGTTTTGGGGCAGTCAAAGGTTATATATGGATGTTCAACTGTGTTGGGGAGTGATGCCTTAACCCTCACATTGCTCAACGGTCAACCACATATAAGCTCTACTTTCCCTCTTTCTAGAGGGAAATAAAAATGACATCCTTTATATTTTATAATAATCTTAGAATATAAGAATGCATCTTCTATATTTTATAATAATCATTTAGTATAATTTAACCACTATTTATAAATAGAGCACTTAACCTTAGAATCACTTAGACATTTTCCCAAATGCTCCCAAAGTAGATTGTGTGTCTCTGTGTGTGTTCAGCTAAAGAGAAAACATAATAGCATTCAATAATAATAGCTTATTCATCTCCACACAATAAAGCCTATTGGTTTATTCCAACTGATGTGAACTCACATTAACTACACTTCTTGATAAAGTTAGAGTAATATATCAGTAATGAATAATACTTGCTTATCGATCTCTTACAGATACAAATGCAATCATTAGAAGGTCAGCTTGACCATGGAAATCATTCCTACTGATTTACTGAGGAGTAAAATCTAAATTTAAGTAATACAGTGTCTTGGCATCTATTTGTTCCTGCT
>NW_006434369.1:364977-391648 GCF_000325575.1 Pteropus alecto
GATAGAAAGTAGTTAGCTTACGCTTTCCCCCAACATGCCCCCTCCAACATGCATTTTTTGTTTCTATTGCATTCCATATCCTTGGACTCTCCTCCACTGGAAATAAGAATTTGTACTTTTAAGGTATGGTGGTATCAGGGACAGATGGAAGTAAAGATGCAGAAAACTTTTTGATTATATTCTACACATCTGACTCTCAAATACCCAAGCAAGGCTTAGATTTTCTCACTGCTTTTTTACTGTATGCCCCCCCACCCCCAAAAATTCCAACTATAAAAACAAAGACACCTCTAATGAATTAATGACATTAAATAGTCATTCAAAGTCAATTCTTCATTTTTGACTATTGATCAAGACTACTTTATAGGAAAAGTGATAAAGATATCTATAATACTTGTTAATAAAAATTCACTGACACTAAAGAAAAAATTAAAGCTAGAGCCACTCAGTCTGTATTGAGAATACCTGACACAGAATTTAGTCACAGTGACCTTTTCACTATCACCACTGAATTGACTTTGATATGGTTCCTTTTATCTCCCTATAGAAATGAGAAAACCACCTCCTGTGGAGGTTGAGACTTACATGAAGTCTCCTTTCCTTGCTAAAATCCTTACTCAAAAGAAAGGTCATGAAAGCTGCATACTGATCACATTCTAAACCTTTTAGCCCAGGCCCCTGTGGAAGCCTAGATTAATGAGACTGATAAACTCTGACTTACCTTTTAGGACCATTAGAGTAAAACACTCCATGGTGATCATTCAAGGCCGACAGAAGAGACTGTCACTAACCCTCAGCTCTCTTAACTGGCTATTGTTCCAAAGACACCTTCAAGTCACAATAGGCAATGGCACATGTGCAAACCTTCCTTTTTTCCTCTTTCTTTAGGTGAGAAGGTTAAAATTTCCATAATTAAGTAAATGTTAAAGGTCACTAGAATGTTATATTTATCCAAATTATTATTGATGATTTTTATCCATACCCTCATTATGACAATTTTGTGTCCAAATAACTGATATATGTTGCACTGATATATCCAATGTTTCCTTTTAGTTCGTCAATTTAAGGTGAAAATGGAAATCAATCATAAAATGTTCAAAGTATTTGGAGAAAAAAATCCCATTTTGAAAGCAACTCAAACAATAGATGCATGTTGTTTGTTCATATTAAGAAAAATAATATTTGACATTTAAGAATGACACCTCCAAAGATATCCATGTCCTAATTCCCCAAATCTATGAATACATTACCTTATATAGCAAAAGGGACCTTGCAGATTGTGATTAAAAATTTTAAGATGAGGAGATAATCCCAGATTATCTAGATAGTCCCAATATAATCACAAGCAAAGGTCTTATAAGTGAAAAATGGTGGCAGAAGAGCCAGTCAGAGGAGGAGATGTGACAGCAGAAGAAAAGTTAGGAGTGACATAAATTCACATTTAAAAAAGAGTTAGGTGACTTTTTAAGTTCCTTAAAATTGAGTGAGTTACTTAAAATATTCAATGAGGGCAAACAAAATTATCAAATCAATATACCTATATTTGTATTTTAAAAGAATCTAATAAGAATGAAATGTTTCATTACTGCATCAATCCTGGGAAATTTCAAATATTGCTTTAAAGATCAGATATATGAACTTAGAAATGTTATCGGTTAATTATTACTAGTTAAATAAAAAAGAGGCTTTGGTATTTTATCAGGAGAGACATGCTTTTAATTTCCTTGCATTTATTCAAGAAAAATTTTAACTTCAGACTACATCTGTGCACTTAAGACATAACAATATTCTTCCTACCATCAAGGACAAAAGCCAATAAATGAAGCTCCAGATGGGTATTGAATCTATAAGTTTAAACAATTTCATGGCGGATTAGAGTGAGAATAAAGAGTGTTTTTTTCTATACTATAAGATTTTTCACTAAGATCAGTAAATCCTAGTGAAAACTTACATTAATTATTTGAAAGGTTTCAGTATGAGAAACTTTAAGAAAGAAGAGAATTTGGTTGCCACCAGAATATTCTACCTGGGCCCATTTACACCCTGAAGGTGGCCTGATAGATAAGATGCCACACTTTCACAACTGTGCAATATCTACCTTCAATACTACAACCGAA
Organism: Pteropus alecto; assembly: GCF_000325575.1. Taxonomy (NCBI): domain Eukaryota; kingdom Metazoa; phylum Chordata; class Mammalia; order Chiroptera; family Pteropodidae; genus Pteropus; species Pteropus alecto. The sequence goes on from NW_006434369.1 coordinate 367,095, forward strand.
GTCCTAATTGCCTATACAATTTAGGCAAAATATAACAAATATTTTTTAACCAAATTACATGTGCCTAGAGTTTAACATTGATTACTAATAGGAAATTCATGTTTATTTTCTTTTAGATTAAAATGATATATAATATTTGAAAATACATTCAATTATGATCATAAATGGGATACTATTTTGTAATCTATACATCTATGATCATAAAGGGGATACTATTTTGTAATTTACACACCTGATTCTATACATCAATCCTCATCTAATGACATTAATTTGTTTCTAAAAACCTCACTACTATGTCAAAAAGCATTAAATGAAAACATATTTCCATTAACTTTTTCAGGGAAAAATATATTCAATTCCTTCCCATTTTTAGCCAACAAAAAATACTTCACTTGAACAAGCATATAAGTAATTAACAATCATTTGGAAGTAAATAAATACACTTTGTACATAGAATATAATGCAATGAAGGTTTATTTTACTCACTCTAGGAGGAAGAGACCTGATGGTCCAGGAGGGGTGTGAAGGTGCTGTTATGGAATGTTTCCTTTCTAAACTTTTCTTCAGCAGATTTTCAACCTTTTTGATCCCATGGTCATCTTGCACTCCAAATGTTCTTACAAATAAGTGCTATAGTACAGAGAAAAACACCTTAAAGACAAACAAAGTTCACAAAATGAGAGCGCTTCAAAACGTGAGGAAGTGGTGGTGGTTGCACCAAGGCCAGAGGGGCAAATGCTGTTGCTTGATCCACTTCTGGGGGAAGGTACTCTGAGAAAAATGCTGTCCTTTGAGTTCATCCAAACCTCACACAATTCAAATTTGTTTCATACAACTTTCTCAGACTAGAGCCTGTTGTGTCAAGTAAACTCTCTGCCCGAAATGATTATATTGAAATATTTCTTCTTATAGAATATTTATTTTAGCAACTTATTTTGGGATACATTCTTTAGTGTTAAAAAAAAAAAAAAGAATTGTCTGAAAAACAGTAAAGTTTTGCAAGCACTGTTAGAGAAAAAGATACTAACTAAACAGTCTTTATGTGAGATAAGTGTATTGTGAGTGTAATTAGAGGTATTACCAAAGGTATAGATCATGGTCGCCTCCCTCAGGAACAATCTACTTTAGGAAACAAGATGGTATTCCATCTGTGCATAATAGCAACTGTGGGAAAATTATCTATGAGAAACACTGAAAAACTTTTGTGGGGCAATGAAGTAATTAGATAAAAACTTTAAAAAGATGTTTAAAATCTTAGACCTAATAGTTCTACTTCACAGAACTTAAAAAAAAGGTTAGAAATTTATGCCTGTGTAAGAATACTGCTGTGCTCTTTATAATAGTGAAAACTTGAAAGCATCTATATGTCTGAACAATATAGAAATTTGTTAAGTAACTTAGGTATATCCATATGTTGGGATAATTCAAAGCCATTGAAACATATCTTAAATAGTAGTAAACACATGAAAAATGAACTTGATATGTTGCTACGTTAAGACAAATCAGACTACAATATATTTAAATCAATCTCAATTTTTAAAAATATCCCTCTCAATGTAGATTTATTCTTAGAGAAGTTTGAACAGAAATAAACCAAATATCAACTGTGATTTTCCCTGCTTTGAAACTTTGGGTGATTATATCCTCTTTTAAATTTTTTTCTATATTTTACCATTTTTTCCAACAATTAACAATATTTAAAAATTTTAAATAAATTAAGAATTTATTAAATGGAAGTAGTTTTTAAGATAGTCTGATGTAACAGAGGACTAAAGACTGAAGAATAGGCTCAGGTAATAATTATATTTTGATGTAGGCTTAATGTGATCATGGTATTGATTAAGGAGCTGGTGGTTGAACAGATTGTTTCTAAGGAATTTCAAAGGGAAAATTTAACCAAATTACTCAGTGAAAAGTTAGAAAATACTCAAAATAATAGCCATTGAGCATTTATTTTTAAATAGTGAAAGGAAAGGATAAATTCTGGTTTTCTCCCAAATCTTCCACATTGGTTAGTTGGATAGTTCTAACATTTCTGGAATAAATGTGTTAAGATCAAGGACTAAGTACTTTTTATTGTTAAGTTCTATGAAGTAGCCATCATAGTAGAGGCTTGCTCAAAATGATTTGTAAAACCTGTTTATGAATTTCATCATTGGCAAATCCTGCTATATCATGTCCACATGGACATAACTGAGTAGTTCTGATGTTGGCCAGAGATTTGGGCTAATATAAAGCGACTGGTTGCTCGGCCCTACTATGTATTCAATAATAAGCACCTTTCATCTTCCTACATTTTGTTTTATAGAAGAAGATGTGGAATTAATTAAATATTTATAAAACAAACAACTGTACTAGTAGATGTGTACATATTTTGAATCCATAACCTTAGAGTATATAAGTTTGGAATAAAAAGAGTCAATGAATATACAATTTAGATATTTTTTGGTTCAAAATTTTAATATACATTACAATGAAAGCACATTTTAAAGGTCTATTTCAGATATTCAGTGCAGGTTTTTTAAGATGAATATATAAAAAATACTGCATGCCAGAAGTTCATAATTATCTCAAAGAATGTTTTCACTCCTGGCTACCTGGAGGCACAGTTATAACATAGGGAGAGTTTGCATTTAGCATTTCCTTCCCTATTACCTTTCACCTTTCATTCATTAGGAATGAATCTATTACCTTAGGCCCTGAGCTGAACTGAATGCTCATACAAAACCTGTTTTTTCTTACCCCCCAAACAGTTTTTCTTTTTATTCCACAGGACTCGATACTATGCTTTCCTGATAATCTTGGTTTAAGGGTAGCAATTGCTCTTTCCTCCTGAGTTCTAGCCATCATTTTCTGTTGGAAATGGAATTATTCATATATTGTATAATTACTCCTCATCACCAACCATGCCTAAGGCATGATACACAGTCTTTTTAGCACATAACACACCTCACTAGGAACAGAAAGTGCCTGAAATAAATATGTAATCTTAGCTTTGTAGGCTGGCTTTGAATGTAAAAATGAGGAATTTTCTTCCAGTGGTTATAGTTGAATAGCCCTGATGGGTTTCCATAAAAGTGGAGTAAGGATTATGACCAAAATTTCATGGGAAACAACACCACTCTAAGTAAGTCAAGTGATACGACTTTCTCCTATTGAACGGAGCTCCAACTGCCCAGCTATAAGATGGGTTTTCCTCCAGTTTACCACCATTCTTGATTTCATTGCCTTTTTTTTTTTTCCCTATGGCAGTTAAGGCAGAACTATCTCAGGGGATTAACCCTCATTCTCTCTTTGTTGAATTGCATCTTTAAATATGTTTTGGGTTTTCCTCTTTGTGTGTGTGTGTGTGTGTGTGTGTGAAGAGAGAGAGAGAGAGAGAGAGAGAGAGAGAGAGAGAGAGAGAGACAGAAAGAGATAGAGATCTTGTTAATTTTTTAGAATTGGTATAGTTTAGAAAGAAGGAAAAACAAAAGGGTACCTGAGGCTATTTTAAAAGAATTAACACAACTGTATAAAATTAGCTTTAAAAGGGAAAATAGAGACAAGAAGAAAATAAATAAAGGTTCTGTGTGATTTATGTTTTACAGAGGGACCTTCATAGCTAACTTAAATGCTGAGTATTCTATACAGCATATATTTGTTTTGTTGTCTTATTCATCTTTGCTCCTTTCTTAATTTTTTATTTGGTTCACGTTGTAAATTGTATTTGGCCAATGGAACATTGATACAGGTGACTAGTGAATGATCTTCATAGAAAAAAATGGCATAATACCAAAATTTATGACTTTGGCTTACAGGTGTCCTGTGGAAGTCATTTTATAAGGGAACAAAGGAGCATTGAATGTGAAGTAGAAGAACTGCCTGCAGAATGTTAATTTATAAGACAAAGACAAAAACAAAAACCAACTTGAGCTAAATAAATCCCAACTTCCTAAAAACACTCAAAGGTATATTATTGATAATAAAATTAAAAAGTACAGTTCCTCTTTTGCTAAAATTATTATGTTCTTTATTACTATCTGGAGGTATACACTGTCATGTCCCTGGCTTCCAAGATGTATAAGTGGAGATAAAAACACTGACTATAGAAAAAATAAAGGATTTGCTTAATGTCACCAATAAATTAATCAATGGGGAATGAAAGAGAGCAAAATATATCCCTGCTTTCAAATCTTTGGCAGATACACAAATAAACTCCAAGGAGTATGCTTATATGCATGCTTATAAGCCAAAGCATAGATTAAAAAATGAAGCCTATTGTCTTATTTATGTTCACATTTTTAATTTTGAAGTGATTATAGACATGTGCATATTATATATCTATTTTTTAAAGAAATCTGCAGAATCCAAGTATGTCAGCTCTTCTAGGATTCTCTCAGTATTTATATTGTCAAGCTTGAAACTAGGAATATTTTCTCCAGAATCCTATCTAGTGACATAATCTTATTAAAGAGGATGATAATAAATACACTTTAAAACTAATGAGATGAAATACTGCCATTTGTGAGAACATGGATGGACCTCGAGATAATCATGCTAAGTGAAATAAGCCAGACAGAAAAAGTAGAAAATCACATGATATCACTTATGTGTGGGATATAAACCTAAAAGCAACAAATGAACAGGACAAACAGAGACTCATGGACATGGACTATAGACTAATGGTTACCAAAGGGTAGGGGGTGGGAGAAGAGGGGAAAGGTAGACAGGGTATAGGGGGTCAAATATAGGGGAGAGGGACAGGGTGAAGTGGGTAAAGGGGATCAAATATATGGTAGCTGAAGGAAACTGGACTTTGGGTGGTAATCATGCAATAGAATATATAGATGTTAAACTATAATGTACACCTGAAAATTATATAATTGTATTAACCAATGTTATCCCAATAAACTTAATTAAAATATAAATAAATAAAAATAAAAATAACTAACTAAATAAAATGCCCTCCAACCTGCACATATCTATACTTCCCTATTAGCTTCCTCAAAATGAAACAGTTAAGTTCCTACATCTCATAGGCCATTGTGTTTAAACTAGATATAGCAAAATAACGGATCTGGATTTGTCCCCAAAGTTCTTATAGTTTAATTGGTGAAATTACATTTATTTATATATTTGAAAAGTAACTTCTAGAACTCTCGGTTTCCGACATTGTCTGAATTCTTAAATGTAGAATGAGGCACAACTGGCTAGCACAAGCTAAATGCCAAATAAGGAAAATAAAGATAAAACTGAAAATTGAAAATAGTTATACAAACTTTTTTTCTAATAAAATGCCTCACAAGCATAAAGTGTTTTAAAGCTTCAAAAAGTGAACGTTCTTTACAACATGTGGAGGCAGAGTTTGAGTCCTGGCTCTGGCATACACTGTCTGATTTTGAAGAAGTTATTTAACCACTATCATTATTTTGCAATGTAGTTAATACTGGTATTTGGAGCAGGGTAATTCTTTGTTGGGACTGCCTGGAAATTTGCAGAATACTTACCATGCCTTGCTCCCCATATCAAAGGTAAGTATTACCTTCCATTTATCTCGACACCAATCTTTTCCCTTAAATGCTCACATTTTGCAATAAATTGGATGGGGTCAGCAATGGGTAGGTGATACTATTTTTGTTGAGAGAGTTCTTAACCATTCTTTAACTGCTCTGTACTTTTTTTTTTTTTTTTTACTATAATGTACCTTTTATTCCCTCATTTATGATGGGGCTTTTCACTTACAAATTAATTTACTTCCCTCTGTTTTGAATTTCTCAAATTCCCTACAGCTTATAGTATAGAGCAAAATAATAAAGATAATCTCTTTTGTGCTAGTGTTGACTTTTTAAAAAAAGTTTTAAAAAAAATTTTTAACGGCCACCAGTGCGACTGTTATGTATACAGTAAGTTTTTTGGTGGGCATTAGAGAAGGAGGCAATTAACAACTAGAGACAAAGTATACAGTAGGATAATAAAAAAGTATAACCTTCTCTACGATGTTTATTTCTCAAAATCCTTATTTTTCACAGGCCGATGCAAATGTCAAGTCTGAAATATTTTATTTCATCCTCTTCCTTCTCCTCTTCCCCCTCCCCCTTAGTGAATGTATACTATGTATGCCAGGAAATTGGGAGAAACAACAAATTTACTACATTACAGAGCAACTGGGGGCAATCAAATAAGGTGAATTTTGATAAGAATAAATAATTCTTACCAGAGAAGTCTAAAAAATCAACTGTTTAAGTGTGAAATAATTTAAATTGCTCAACAGTATGCATTAAAAAGGTTATAGAAGATTCTCAAAACCTCTATACTCTATAAGTCAAAAGAAAGTTGATACTACGTATGTTAAAATAAAAAGGGAGTAGAAAATATTCCTAAGATTTCAAGAGGATAAAGCTGTTCTTTCTAAAATCATAAGGTGAAGATTCTATCCTACCATTTGTATCTTTCAGAGGACCCTGCTATGCCCTTCACCTGTTGCCCCGTGGGCTTCTTTCTCTGCTTCAAGTTCTTCATATACCAGCGGAATTAGAAAGGTAGAGATTATTAAGAACAGAATCTTGAGTAAGCTAAGGTTGATCTTGGATAGCTGCCTTTGATCTCTCTCTCTCTTAGTAGGTTTTATAATTATATATCCACTCTTTCGTGAAATTTAATTTAATCATTTTCCAAGACATTCTCATTCATTTTGTGATTGAGCTCCATCTTTTTAAATGGAAAGAGGGTTGGATTGAATACAAATAGGTAGGTGACCTTTACCCAATGATGGGATTGTGAGAAAGATTTATGACCTTTAATGAATTCATGTCTATACAGATGGCAAATCCCAGCATTTCTAGTCTCTGCCACTGCCTAATTTTCTTCTGCCACATTGCTCTGCTGCAATGTTCATTCATTGTCTTCTTGGTATGTTTCAATTGACAGGAACATTTACAAATGAAATCTTTACTAAAGGTGAAATAAAACAATTTTCTCCTTCAAGGTCTGAATTTAGGAATCTGTCTTTTCTTATAAGAGCTGATGACATTTCTGGTGTCTAGGAACAGAAGGGAGAATTCATCTGTTGGCAAGAAGAGAAAAAGAATGTACACAAGGTACTGTATATATGCAGTTTTTTCCAAACACTAGAGACAGGAAATGTTTGAGTAAAAATGGCTATGCTAAATATCTAGGTACATGTTCTTTATTATTGCATTCAAAAGTTGTATTTTGAATGAACATGAAGATGACACTCTGAATAGTCACTTTTTTTCCTCAAAAATATATTTTTAAAATATAATCTATGCTATCAAAGTTAGTGGCATGTTGGAAAAATTAAACTAGGTATACAGTGCACTTTAAAATTATCACTGTCATTTAGCTGTTCCCACTATCATTTTCAAGTCCCTGATGCAGAGAAATACATGTTGAGGTATGACCATTATTTGGAGTCTTAGGATATCTGTATTTATATTTTAGTTGCTTTAAATTCTTTAATTTTGATTTAGGAAACAATTATGTCCATACATAGACCCAAAAATTCCTGACTGAATCAGTAGAATAACCTGTCTGGCTTCTGCATATCACAAGTTCATCATTACCTAACAAATTGGCTCTTGTGAATGGCCTGGGTTGGATCATTTTAACGATGTGTTACAAAATATATCTGAGCTGCTATAAACAATCTTTCCTCTGTTTAAAAGAAAGAAAAAGAGAGAGAACAAGAAAAAGTAAAATGCTTCCTGTTGCAAAGTGATTACTCTTAAAAACGATTCATCTACTTTTTACAACATTCCTCTTTGAGTAGCCACCAGCAACCAAACACACTCAGGTATGTGTGAGTGTATGCAAACATATGTCTACCACCTCAAAAATGCCACTGAACTCACTTGCTGTATTTCACTAGATGTTCAAAAAATTATAATTCTTCAAAACTATTTTAACTTATATTTGTTCAAAACTATTTTAACTTAATGTTGAAAAAAAACACAAATGGCCTAAAGACTTATAAAGGATGAAAACCTTTGATCAGGTTTGCTATAGTGAAAAGTGCATCAGATCCCTGGTTCTTTAGTTTATTAGCTACTTCAGGAAAATCATTCATGGGCATAAGTAAAACACATCACATGAATTTGCCGGGATTCATGTAAATCAGAGTGTATTTGGCATATTGCAGGTGCTCTACAATGGAGGTTGGATGAATCTGACTCAAATCTAATTTACTGTTCACTATGAGAATCAAAACAAGTTTGTAAGACATCTCATCATTTGAACCAAAACCAAAGAAAATGTTAGAAAATAGACAAACATATAACTTTAAAAAATAAACTAAAGCAAAGAGCTCAACTTAATTCAAGTAAAAAAACATTTAAAACATGATTCAAGTGCATCACTATGGCCTTTAAATATAAATCTTCTTGTATAATATGCTCTAGTACAGTAGAGAAATGGTCGTGAACTTGGTTTCTCTACCACAAGGCTTAAATTGTTGCTTTAATTGTTAACAATCACATATTTCTCTCCTTCCCTGAATAACAAAGTTGTTAAAAAGAGTAGTCTGAACTTGATGCTTCCAACTCTAATTCTTATTTAGTTTCTCATCTAATGTAAGGCGATTTCTGCATCCATCATCCACAGAACCTGATCTTGTCAAGACCATCAAAATATCCTAGCTGTTAAGTGCAAAGGGCACTTTAAAATCATTATCTTGAACGTTCTAAGCATTAACACTGTAAATCATTTCTCTATTTTTGGATCTCTTCACAGTCTTCTAGTTCATCACTTTTTCTTGAATTTTCTCTTCTTTCTCTGACCATTTGATTACTGTTAACCTTTTTCTGAGAGCTTCATAATGGGCACTCCAGGCATGGGACAGCAGGAGTCCCCAGATAGTTGACTCTGGTCATGTTATGTATTATATAAACAAATGTTTATTTTCACTGTGTTCGACAATGTTGAAAATATTGGGACTTGAAACTCTAATCTTGAAGAAGTTGCTAGTTACTAGGTTTTGAATTACGGTCTTCTTTAAGGCTCTCTTCACAGTCTGCTAACTCCCCCTTGGTGATCTCCTTGCTCCTATGCGTGGATAATTTCCATATGAAATTCTGAGCCACATTCCAGACATGCAGTTTAACATGTTAATATCACAGACATCTCAGATTCTTTGAAATGTCCCCAAATGAACTCATTATCCTTTTTCCCCAAAGTAGAACTCTTTGCTAAATTTTATGTATTGGATTTGACCCAGTCGCCTGACCAGCTGTCTACACGAGAGACTGGGGATCATCCTTCATCACACTGTTTTGTTTTTTTTTTTCCTCTCCATCATATCTATTGATCATTATTTCCTGTTCTTTTAATCTCCTAAATACTTCTCACACTTAACCTTACATAATAGGGTCAGTCTCTAGCTTAAAAATTTACTTATAATTTCCTATTGTCAGTAGGAGCAAGTTCAATTCTTTTTAGTGAAACACAAGATCTTTCCTGGTTTTGTCTCTGATCAGTTCAGTTTTATTTCTCATCATGTCTTTTCCTTTCCTAAATCCCATCCATTCTCTAAATCCATTTTCTGAATCCCAGCCATACACAACTCCTAGAAAGTTTCATGGTGTATCATGTTCACTCAATCTCACTTTTGCCTTTTGCATATTCTTTTTCACTTGACTCTCTTATTTTTCATGACTTACATAGGCATTTTTCAGCTTATCTTTCTTGACAAATTTCCTACAGCCTCTATAGCACTCTGAATTTCACTTAATCAAAGCATTTGATACTCTTTGGTGCAATTTTCCATTTACTTTTATGTCAATTTAATCAGATTGTGAGATGCTTAATGGCAGGAAGGATGTCTAATTCATCTTTGTATCGCTTTCTTTTATCACGATACCAGATGATATAAGTTGAATTATGTGTCCCCCCAAAAAGATATGTTGGAGCCCTAAATACCAGCACTCAGAATATGACCTTATTTGTAAGTAGTAACTTAGAAAATTTAACCAAGTTATGAGATCATTAAGGTGAGCCTTAATCCAATATGGGTATATTATATTTCCCTTATAAAAACTGAGAGATTTGGACACAGGCACACACAGAGGAAAGACAATGTGAAGACGCACAAAAAGAATGACACATGATGATAAAAGGCAGAAAATGGAGTGATGGATCTGCAAGCCAAGGAATGCCAAAGTCTGCTCACAAACCAACAGAGCTAGAAGAAGCAAAGAACAATACCCCACAGGTTTCAGAGGGAGCATGGGTTTATCGACATTTTGATTTGAATAAATAAACAGGCAACTGCTTCTGACACACACATACAACATACCCAGAAATACTGAATATTTGCAGCCTCTTTCTCTACAATTTGGTCGGACAGGATATGACATTCTTTGTAAAATGCATCTGATAATAATAAAATAATTAATAATAATAATAATAATAATAATAATAATAATAATACTTTTTTATATAAAACAAAGGCTTCAGATCATGGAAGGTCATCACAAGCAAAAGCAACAAAGTCTAGGAGACGGCGTGATTTCTTGCTGATAATAATAAATAATAATACTTTTCCAGGAGTTGTAATTAAATGAGTAAATACATAGAAAGTACTTAAATAAAATATTAAATGTTAAAGATATTATTATTATTATTGTTTTTATTACCATTATTATTCTACATGGCATCGAGGGGGCATATTCACAACCGAATACCCAGGTCTAGGACATGGGTTCCACAAGATCCCACTCCTTGCCCCCAGTGCATGCTTTTGCCTGACTGACCCACTGGGAGACTTTCAGTTTGTCAGAGGCCAGAAACACACTGGCAACTAAAACTATGTTTGGCTCCGGGTCACACTTTTCCCTTTAAGAATGAGTCCTGAAATTGTGATGTAAGTAATGGGAAACAAAATAAACACATGATTCACTTTAGATAAATATTTGTTTTATAAATAACTACTCAAGAATTACTCCTTTCATTAAGAAAACTTGTCAAGAATTTTACGGAGTTCTCCAAGCTCTAACAGACACCGGGAGAATCCAATTCAATAATTTCTACATATTCCAGGTGATTCGTAAGTGTTTAGAGAGGAATTTTCTTTAGTACCCAGTATCTTCATTTTTTCATTTGTCCAATAAAGCTGGAGAACCTACAGGAATAAAATGCTTTATAGACATATTTAGAGAGGGGGTCATCAAGGAAAACAAATGAACAATGAAATTGAAAGGAAAACAAGAAAGAAAATACTCTTTGAAAAATAGGTTAGAAGGTTGGTTATAAGCTGTTGAAGATATTCTGGGCCTCAAATAGCTTGGCTCCTGGACTATTCATGAAGTATCATAAAATATTTTACATAGAACAAATATAATTTGGTTGAAAAAAAGAAAGAATAAATAAAATGAAAGAAAAATAATAGGAAAAAAACACCTTCCAGTTGGCCAGTCTTACCGCTAGCATGCAAAGAGCGAACTAGTGGTTTATGCAACCAGGAAAGGGTGTTTGTGAAAGAAAACAGAGATTAAGTAAGCATTAATGATTTCAGGTCGATCTCTTGTGGTTCCCTTCCCTTATGTTCACATAAGCACTATCCTGAGTTACCTTTTCAAATCCTGCATGACCTTATCAACGACACTGAAGAGTGGGAAGGTAGCTTATTCCCACATGCAGAATGAAACTCTTTATTTGAAGTTGGATACATATTATTTTGTGTTATAAACTACTTTCGAATATCATTATACATCGTGACTCTTTTTTCACAAAAATAATAAGAAAAATAAAGATGGTAATTTGCAAGCCATGTTGCATATAAGCAAGAAACTTACCTTTTGGAAGAGACTGCTAAATCATAAATTGTAAGTCCTTTAAAAGAACTATAATTTCTTCAAGGAGGAACAGTCCATTTCCTGAAAACTATTCCAAACACTGAGACTACAGTAGTTGTAGTAGCAATAATAATAATAATGGATACCTGAATTTATTTGATTTGCGGGGGGAAGAAAATACCATAAATCTCTTCTATTCCTCTTTACATACTCACATTAGACTACTACTAGTAAGATCACAAATATGTGATATTGTTATCTTAATATTAATGAGAATTATATTAAAGATGTCCTTCCATTTCATGTTCACATAAAATAAATACCTAGTCAATAGTGGGGATTAGTATTTCTCACTGGTGTCGGCGGGGTACAACTGACATACTGAGCTGGATAGTCTGGCACAATGTAGTAAAGTCATCATCCCTGGCTTCTGCCCACTAAATGGCTGGAGCATCCCTATCCCCATTATTAGGAAAACCAAGAACCCGATCCTCACATCCCACTCACACACACATTTGCAAACATTCTCTGGATGGATGGTATCACCCTTTTGAGAGGCACAGCTTTAGAATAAAAAGGCATATTTTCTTATAATAGGAAAAAAGATTCTCAAAGAGAGTACTTATTTTTTTCTCTTTAAATTTCTTCTCCCCTCCCCTACCTCAAACAGATTATCAAACAGATTATCAAACCTTCTTAGAATCAGTCTCTTTACCAGAACAGGAAAATTTATGAAATACCTGGCACACAGTAGGCGTTCAGTGAACGCCAACTTATTTTTCCTCGTGTTATTTTTCCCAAGAAGAGGACACAAATTAGGGAAACATTTTATGATGAGATATTTTGGTTACGACTTGATTATTCATTTGAAAAGGGTAAGTCATTTTCTTACCCATTTGCTTATCAAAAGCAGGCTGTCCATTCTTGTTTCATTACCTTGATGGACAAGACATAATTTGTTAGATATTGTTAACACAGAGCCGGGCTTTTCTAGCCAGGTTGTAGGCAAATTTCAACTGCAGGAGTTATCAACCATTAAAGGAGGCCATGTACAGCAAGGCACCAGCACTTTGCTGACTGATACAGACTGCTATTTTATTTTTGGAAAGTAGCCTAAAGCTATCATGGCTCTGGGTTTTGACAGGCATCATGTATTGCTATTTCAGAAGAAAATTTAACTTTAAAAATCAAGTAGCCTAAGGGTTTGAAAGCATATTTAAATTTTTAATAAGTTGTCAAAAAATAATTTGCAGTATTCATTTGTGACTGGACTAAACTCTCTGCAAATTAATATGTAAACTGTCCCAATCCCATTTACAGTTTGCTCTGCAAAATTAGTTAAAGGGTCACTTGTCAAGTTTATAGTACTAAGAGAAGTAAAAGGCGCTACCTGTTTATTCTCTCTGTGCTAGACAGAGACACACTATCTTAAATATATTTCTGCCTAGAACTAAACTGATATAGACCTTCTTTTGATTGTTTTCGATTTGACCATGCAAATGAAGTTCTCAGAATAGACCTTGCAATGTATATGAATAAAGATTGTAATTACCCATAGGTCACTGAGAAATCCATTTAGCATAGACAGGGAGGGGAGAGGGAACGAGAGAGAAAGAAAGAGAAAGAGAGAGAGAGAAATTATTCTATAGTTGAGGTTTAGGTGGTGATATCTATCAATCAGTGACTTAGTCATCTACAAAGCAGGCATCAAAACTGATTATTTGATCACTGTCATCTGGTCAAATGTGTGTACTAATTAAAAATATTGATTATTTGGTTGTTATTGACCTGGAAGCTGGTAGGTCTGAGACAGAATGAAGAGACCTTGGATAATTTGGATTAGGCTTAGGAAAAATGTAGTATCATCATGAAATCTTTGAAGACTTTGTGTGAAAGTGAAACAAGCAAGACATTTTTTAAGTCAGAGCTTGTTTTAAATCTACATCTTCCTTTGAAAGCTATGTAACTTTATCTAATTCTTATTTACTCTGTCAATCTCTTCATATAAAAATTCCACGAATAAAAACAGTGATGGAGATAATCATGGTAAAAAAATAATATCTGCCTTATTTCATTTTTATAGGGATTAAGAAAATGTATGAGAAACAAGTTCTGCAATTGTTTCTGCATTGAATAGCATTTATCCTCCAGGCTGTCTCTCATCTTTCTTTTCTGGTTTACTCATAGTTGGGACCCATGCCCAACAGAGTGACACCAGTAAATCTCTAGGACTTATTTAGGTTATTCAGGATGACTAACATATGGACAAAATACCCGTGGAATGGTACTTGGCTAGTGTATGCCAGAGTTAGCCTATATACACCTTGTCAGAAAATAGAGGGTAGACGTAAAGGCCAGCTGCTTTCTGACTAGCTGGAATGAATCCTTGGAAGACATTTTCTAAGATGTTTGAAAGTACATCTAACATGCAGAAATAATCTTGTACAGTGCTACTATCACAATGGCAAATCTTATGTAAAATATACGGGACTCTGAGGAGCCTAGAGGAGTCAGCTGCTTACATCTGTGATACTCTAGAAAGGCACAATGGAATTTTGGCTGTACTTTAAGGGGTGGTTGAATTTAGAAAGGTGAAGTATAGAATAAAGACAGTCTAAGGAGTCATGGTAAATCTAGTCCTAAACATGCAAACATTTAAGACCTATTTCAGAACCGAAGTGAAGGTTCTAGAGTATTCTTGTGAAAGAAAAGTAAAAAGATTATTTCTAGTCTTGAATGTCCAGTAGCCTATATATCTTCAAAGTTTTTGACTATAGGAGAATTGTGGGGAGAATGAGGCTTTCAGAAAACCCAACAGTGATATATAGCAGTGGTCCCCAAACTTTTGGCACCAAGGACCAGTGTTCCTATGAGAATCTAATGCCTGATGATCTGACGTGGAGCTGAGGCGGTTATGTTAGCGCTGGGGAGCAGCCGCAAATACAGATGAAGCTTTGCTCACTTGCCCACTGCTCACCTCCTGTTGTGCAGCCCAGATCCTAACAGGCCACAGACTGGTACTGGTCCATGGCCTGGGGACTGGGGACTCCTGATATGAAGAATGGATGGGAGGGCAGAGGAACTAGAGACACAGGCTAAGGATCTATGGTACAATATAAGTAGAGTCCATGATTTCCTTTAAAATGCAAAGAAAATTCAGAAAGTGGTAAAAAATAGATACAATAAAATTGACAAAATGTTGATATTTTTGAAATTGGGGGCTACTTACATGGGAATTTTTGTACTATTATCTCTACTTCTGTGTATGTTGAAATTTTTCCATGATAAAAAATATAAATAATTATTATTGACATTTCTTAAACTTTTTTGAGTCTTGGACCACTTTGAGTAGCTAATGAAGGAAATTGATAGTCTGTCCAGAAATATGCATGCATTCAAAAATATTTGTATACATTCATAGAGGTTTATAGATCTCTATTCTCCCTTAATCCAACCCTGATGTCCATCCATGTCCCTCCTGGGTTCAAGAAATTCCTTGTTTACATAGAGGAAATATCTCCAAATCAAGACTTGAAGAATTTAGACAGGGACTTTGGATTTTTAAATGCAATTCATGGTTCTCATTCCTCAAAGCTTGGCTTTAAATCAGATCACTTTTACTTTCTACTTTTCTCAAGCACTTTCTGCTCTATGTCATACAGAACTATCTCAAGGGTGACAGTGCTTCTTTTATCTGTACTCTGTTTAAAGAAAGACTGGGTGCCAAGGCCAATTCAAAGAAAAAAAATTATGATACCATGCTACACGGCCACAAAATTGTTTATAATAGTAGAGGTATTTTTTGAACTTCACTGAAAGGAATTTAGCAGATAACTCAATAGCTGACCGACATTATACATATCTGAACTGTTTGTTGTTTCATGAAGTGGAAGCTATGTTGGTAAAAATTAGGAAAGGAAGCAAAACACTCTGTTGGTTAAAAACTTAGATTATGTTGTGACAAAGACCAAAGCTCGATTCCATAAATTCATCTTCAAGACTCCTAAAAAATCACTTACTTCCACGAGTTTCAGTTTTTTCTTTTGTAAACTGCATAACATCTAACTCTGATTTGTTGAAAAGATTAAAATGAGATAGCGTTTATGATCTCTCCAATTAATAGCAGCTATGAGCTGATATTCCAAACCAGGGCTTGACCAGGTTATTGTGTAGTATTCAAGAACTCATCAATTTATCTGTAGAAAGCCATAAAGCATATACAAAATATGGCATCAGGCATCTCTGATGTTTTCACATACCATCGGTTCCTTCTGAGAACTTGCTTCTCCTTAGGATCACTCTTCTCCATACCATTTTTTTTTTCATCCCTTTAGACATATATTCTGATTATCCTCCAGGCTGTCTCCTATCTTCTTACTCTATAATTAATCCTCAGGATCCCTCTCAATCTCATGATATTTAATTACTACCTGTGCATTGATGATTCCCAATCAAAAAAAAAAAAAGTTAGCCCTTTATTGTCCCCTCAATTCAGACTTTGAAATGTAAATGACAGGAAGTCAACAAGAACTGAGCTTCTATGCTCTATTTACCCCCACCTCTACAACTGCTATTACTCTTGGATTTTCCATCTCAGTTAAAGTTATTGCCAACTTGTTAGTTCCTGTAGATAACTCTCTCACCATCCAAATTTGGGTAACTCTGGCTAAATCTTCCTCCTCTTTTATTATTATTATTATTATTATTGTTGTTGTTGTTATTATTATTATTATTATTAATTTGTATTCTCTCCCTTCCTGTTGCTATTCCCTCAGTTTAAAATGTCATTGTCTCTCCCTTAGATTTTTAAAATAACCTGCTGACTGGTTTCTCTAACTCCATTGTTTTCTTCTTTTCAAATGCCAACATCTCTCAACATATGTTTTGTCTGAAATGTGAAGCTGGTTTTGTACTCCAGTGATCATTACAATTGGACTGTCCTTTATCACCCACTCCTCCCTGATTCATATTTTATGTTTGGGCAAAACCAAAAAAGTAGGGATTTCTCTTACTTAGGGAAAGGTTTAAAATCTCCTTCCTTGCTTTTGATATTTATATTTTGAGCATGTGAAACTCCCTTCTAATTTTTTTTTATACAGTAACTCATTCTCCTTCTGTGAGATTCTTTCTTCCCTAATTCCTTTGTGAAAATTCCTTTCATTGACGGTAACAGTTGCATAATTCTGTGCTTCCATTGCACAGCACAGCTCTACTACAACGCCTGAACTTTTCTGCCTTTCCAGTTAGACATAAGCTCCTCAAGAGCAAGGGTTTCATCTTATCTACACTCTGGACTTTTATTATATGTAACATGTGAAAAACCTAGCAAGTGTTTATTGTACAAAATTAAACTAAACAGGGTCTCTATAATCATAGAATATTTTAGAAATGTAGTAGTAGGCCAAAACTGTAGGAAAATATGAAGCAGTAAGAATTTTCTAAATCTACCACATACTATCATCAGCACTATTTAACACGTCTTTTGTAAACTCAATGATTTCCCCTGAAATGATTTTATTTCTTTATCAACATGAGAAAGCTGAAACCAGAGTAGAAAGAATGGCAGGAGATAGAGTCCAAAGGCCTTCTGGTCCCCAAATATTTCCTTCACAGTACCTGAAATTAACACTTTGTATGCTTTGGAAGCTCTACCAATTAAAGATCACTTTTGGCTCATAGAGGGTCATCAATCATTAATTCAACTGAGTATACTGGAAACCAGAATATTTTCCTTATATTAAAAAAACTGATCAAATTAATTAAGGAGAGAATTTTGAATGTGGGTAAAAGTGAAAATGAGGAAGAGGATTTTCTTTTAAAAACTGAGATGGAGAAGAGAGACAGATTAAAGTGAAGTGACAGAATTGGTCAGGATTTGGGTAGCCTGGTGGCATTATGGGGGTTCTCCTTGCAGTGTAGTTGCAAAGATCATGTACCACAGCGCTCTAGTTGGCATTGTTTACATTATAGACAAATCACATTACATTATGCAAATTACGCCACTTACGTAGCTTCGTAGCTCTGGCTGGGCCTGAGGGAGGAAAGCTACGAGCTATTAAAGTAATACAGAACCAGAGTGGATGGACATACACAAAAAAACAGATATCGTGTTCATGTTCACCCTAGTGCCTGCATGCTGCCTTCTCATAAACCAAAGCATAAGATATATGATGCAAAATCAATTTTAAAGTAATCAAATCTCCTGTCCAGGCACAAGAGCTCTCAAAAAAAAAAAAAAGCTGTTAGAAAAATTTCTATTGAATAAACATTGAGTATATTTCCCCTTGGCATATGGAAACAGTTATGAATAGAGGTTTCTCCATCTGGAGAGATCTCTCTTGTTGCAATAATGGATGATGGGGCAGATTTTTTTGCCCATTTACTGAGGAGACTGTGTCTTAAAGGAGAGTGAACTCATATTTTGAGTATATTCTGACTATGATGTAAACTTCCCCAATAAAAAATATACATTAGATATGGTACAACGAAGTATTTTATTTTATTTATTTATTTTTGCTTTGTGGAATTATTTTTAAGTATAGAAAACAGGGTCAAGTATTTAAAACTGGAATTATCATAGAAAACCTCAAATATATTGTTGCCTATGTTTTATGTAAAAAACACTCTTGGTTTTATACTAAAAATGTTTTATATTTTATTGGTCCATCTTATAGAGTTAAACAATTTCTTAAACTAGAAGATATTTAATGGTTTCATGTCTTGAAGTTTAGAAACCAGTGTCAGTGATTAAATAAGAAGAACATATAATGACACTATGTTCCAGTGATCTTTAACTTTTAGGCACAGATGGATTGATCAGAAAGATATCTCCTAAAACAATGAAAAACTTCAAGCCAGCCCTTCGTATAAAGTTATTTTTATCGCTTTTTTTTCTATATTCTAAGAGCCAAAAATATGGTTGAGGAGACAGAATACTTCTGTCCACTGTAGAGAAAGTCTAAATAGTTTACAATTTTTTTTCTGAAAAATTTCATCAGCATCTATAGCATTCATGACAGATAAAGGATTCTACTCTCACTATTGAAATAATTTTAAAATGATGTTTTCTCGAATTATATTCTTTCTCCTTTGGATCTACCTCAAGTAGTTCAGTCAGGGAATATGGTAATAGGAAATAACCAATCTCAGCAAAATCTGAGATTAAGAAAAACAGACTTTTTGTTTTTTACCTTAAAATGAAAACTTAGGGAAAAATTCTTCGATTATAAGAAATAAGAGAGGACAGAGCTAGAAGAAAATAAATCAGAAGGTTATTCATATTTTTGGAAATTCAACATTCCCACTGCTTTGCTCTATAATTAGGTAAGATAAGGTAAACATTTTCAGCAGAGAAAAAACAAGACACATTATGGCTTTCTTTAAGGCTAAGTATTGCTGCCTAAGGAACCATTTCATCAACATATTAGTTCCTAACCAATCCCGTCCTTCTGAAAGAAGTTATTAGTCAAAACATTTCATCAGCAGTTAATCAAGACAGCTAATGGTCTGTGGATGTACATACTTCATGACCTGGTGTAATTTAAATTAATTACATATGACTGGCAGCTGTCAACTCTCACCTAGCTTATGGTAAAGAACAGAGAACAAAAGTAAGAAACTAAAGGTTAAAATCTCCAGCTCATTATATTATCCTAGTTTCTTTTCTAGGATATTTTCAAAAAATTAGAAAAGAATATTCAAATCTTTAATTTTTCAGTCTACATATTCAACAATTTTAACGGATTATTTCTGTAGAGTTAATTAATTCTAATGGACAGCAGTCCGAACATATATTTTAAACTGACACAAAAGTTGACACAGATATTTGTTAGAGACAAAGTCAAGCTGCAAACTTGATTTGTTATGGTGTCTCCCCTGACCCCTGCTCAGCCCTCCACAGATGGTAAAGACTGTCATGAGGGAAAGAACTGGTGGGCCTTTTTTTTTTTTTTTTCTGCTACCCCTGCCTTTCTCCTCCTCTAGCTTGTTTCTGCTACATCCAACCTCATGTGGTTGGGGAACAAGGAAAGCTGAAAGGAAAAGATGACAGAAATGCCTTTAAATAAACAAAAATTCTCCTGACCTAGTGTCAGTGCTCTAGGGGCTTGTTTGGCAAGAGCTTAAAACTTATTTTGTCCTGAGATTTGTAAATCCTTTGGAGACCTTTGCGGGTCCCCTCCTTTCCCCATTTCCACCCACCTAAGGAACTTTCCAATCTAGTTTCCTTGGTAAATGTCATAGGAACCCAACAAGACTTCAGTATCCCTCTCCCAGATGGCTCTTTTGGACTCATGGGTTTTTCTAGGGGAAAAGTTTATTCATACTTTGGCAGTCTCTGAGGGTGCAGTTACTTCACAAACCTCTGCCTTCTTTCTGCCGACCCTTTATACATCTTTAGGATTACTTAGTCACCAGTCCTCTAATTTCCTTTTGGGGAGAGGTAGTACTACAGAGGATACAGGGGTCATTATTCTTTAAAGCTCTATACTCCTAAACAGGAGATAAGGAGCAAACACTCTCATTTCTACCCTTTGGGTTGAGAGAGATTTGAACCAACTACCACTTTCTCCTAAAAAAAAGTCCCCCAAATTCCTCACAGTTTCATTCTTTTATACCCTACCTGTGCAAGAGAAGCTTCGGAATTGTCCAGTGTATTTTAAAAAATTTTCCCAGTTGTGAGCTAGCACCATCTTTAAAATGTGTTTCACCTGATACTTTCAATTAAACATTGTCTTAGATAAACAACGAATTTTGAAATTTTACTCTTTGCCTACCTTTGTTTAGTTAAAGTGTATTTGTTGACTAGTTTCTGATAACTTGTGAAAATAACTCTGAAACATTATTTATTGCCAATATCTTATTGTAATATTGCATATGCTTTAAAATTATGTAAAACAAAAATAATTGGAATGCAAAATGATATATCTACAAATGGTCTTTGGAACTTCAACTTGAAATGCCCTGAATTAGACTTCTCATGTATCATTATCAAAAAGTATTAAACATTCTTATCCTAGTTTGAGAAGAGATGTTTGTTAGTACTTTCTTCATTTAGCATAATAATGGGTCAGAAATGCTGTCAGTTATTTAAATAGACATTAAGGAATTCAGGACTAGGAAGTACATTCCAAGGGATTCTGAGGCTGTAATATCTACTATGGTAGTTACTAGCTACATGTAGCTTTAGAAATTTAAATTTAAATTATTTAACTTGTATAAAATTAAAGATTCGAGTTCTTAGGTTCATTAGCCACGTTTCAAGTGCCCCAGAGTCATGATTGGCTAGAGACTACCATACTGGACAGTGCAAATATTTAAAAAAAAAAAAAAAAAAAACTGTGCCATTGTAGACATTTCAATCGGACAATCGGACAACACTGCTCTAAAGATGCTGTGATTAAAACCATACCCATGAAGTCAGGTACTCTGTTTGGGGAGGTGGAGGAATGTTGAGAGTTACTTAGGATGAGCCTTATAAGGTAGGAATGAGGAGTTGCACCATCTAAGTGATTAAGATGCCTTTTCTGTGATAGCACGGCTTCTTCTGGTGATTCCACTTAGGCAGGTTTCAAGTAGAGCAGTGTATTACAGAACTGGTTGTGCTGAATTAGAACATTATAGCTGCTGAGAAATTATCTTAATATAACTAGATCTAGACGTAACTGCCTCAGGGAAGCTGAATCTTTAAAGAAGCAAAGTGAGGACTCGACATGGTGCAAATTAAAGTTACTGCTAAATGTTAATATTTATTTTTTAAAGAAATACATTTGATTTCATGTGTAAAGTGGTTCTATATTCTTTTCTTGTCCTTAAAATAGTTGTGATTTATACCTACAGTCATTTATTAAGGTAATGAGATCTGCAGTCATGGTGTGTACGATGGCGCTGGAACTTTACTATGGAAAATTGTAAAGCAACTTCTCTTTTTAAAATTTATTTATTCTTCTGTGCTTTTTAAAATTGAATTCTTTTGTTTCAAAGAGCAGGAAAGGATGAGATAAAACCTGGAGACGATAAAAAAATATATCCTGTTTGTTTTCTGTACAAAAGGTTAGCGCTATTATTTTTTTCTTCAAAATAAAGCAAATAACTCTTTGCTCATCTATAATAGGGCAGAGCTATTTTGAACAGTTTGATGTCATTTCTACATCCCTCAAAGAAACAAAGGGGAAAGTCAGAGGAAAGGGAAAAGTCAGCTTTGATAAGTTACGCCAGCTACTGGTCCCCGAGAGTGAAGCATCCTGTTTTTATCATGTGGCTGAAAAACAGTGGAAAAAATTTAATGTGATCAATGATATCCATTCTTTTGTTATTTCACAGTTACCTGTCATAATTCCCTAAATAATCAAACTGGGTGAGGGCCTTTTTAGTGACAACTGTATAACAATGGGTCAGTCTAGGAAAAGGTCACTGGAAAATTACAGTTTGAAGTGGAGAAAGAATGGTGACAAACCAGAGAAAGCTCATGATATAAATAACATTCAGTGTCTTGAATATTTGTTGGCACTAGATTTTATCGCATCAATACCACCAATTAATATTTCCAATTATTGTAAAAGTCAGTGGGCTATACTATACCTAAAAAGTAACAGAAAATGTAATAATCATAAAAATGAAAAATTCTTTCCAAACAAAAATGGCTTTTAAATAGACTTTTTGTGGTTCCAAGAATTGCTGTATCTATTAATCATTTAATAATTTTAAAAGATTTCTGGAAAAATGACCTCAGAGATTGCTACCATTTGGACTTCATATTCATTCAGTTGTCTTATCTCTAGGTGTCCAGGTGCATTACTATAGCATTTATCAACATACCATCTACCGGATGTCACTTCAACACAAGTACACGTGCAAGATTATAGAAGGAACACCACTTCACTCATCCATATATCAGGCTGTCTTTACAGAACATCTTCCATGCTAGGGCACAAAGAGGAGAACAGCATCTCTGTTTTTATATATTTAAGAATAATATTTGAGGCAAAGTTGTAAGATATTTTTCTTCATGAATATGGTTCTTTAATCTAAGATTATTAAACAGGGATCTATCTAGCAACTAACTTGCATTCTTAACATCTTTGTCAGGATTTGGAAGAAATATTTTAAAATCCTGTCAGTCAGTCACCTGCATGTTTGTTTTACTTGTGGCTAAACATATGGATCTCAAAATATATCAATATGAGATAATATTTTTCAATGATTTCATATCAGTTGTATAGATACAGCCTTAGACTAGGGGCAAGACCAGTTGAAATGATTCCTTAGAGCTATTTATACAATTAAGGTTTATCAAGAGAGACTGTGATATAAACCTCTGTCATTTGAAACATCATTATAATTTATATGCTATTTGCTTACTATTTTAGAATTTCTAGGTATTGTTTCCTTCCATTAGAGCCTTGAAATTCCCAGTGAATTGCAAACATTTAGGTATTTAGAATCCCAATGGATTGTCACTGGAAATGAACAGAAGTTCTTTCTCCCTCCCCCTCCTTTTCCTGTTTTCAAGTTACAGGGCCAGATATATGGCTGTGAGACAACACAGAAGCAGTGTCAAGAAAACCATTTTGCTCAGGGGACCTGGCAGCTGAACTCTCCCCGAATGCTTTTCAAAGGCAAGGAAAAAAAAACACACCAATTTTAAACAAATCCAAAGATTTGTAGAGTCCTTGTTCACCTCATGATGTTGCTGTAGATATAAATGTACACTAAATGAGGTAACAGATTATAAAAAGTAAATGCTTAAAGTTTTTGAGTTTTATAACAAGAGATCTGGGAAGTTTAAAAGCATATTGGGTTTCTCAGAGATTATTAACTCTGGACTGCATTTCAAAGTATATCAAATGCTGTCTGCTTTATACCAAACATAAGGGAATGTACTACCAGTCTAAGCAGACAGACCTAATAAGAGCTGTAATAAATCAAATTAAGAAATATTTATTGAACATCTCTGTATCTCCAGCATTAAATTTAGGTGTGTGATATATATAAAATGTAAATGAAAAGGTCTGTGGTCTCGAAGAGCTTAAATGTATTCAGAGAAACAAGACAATTCCATGGAAAATAAATAATGCAAAATTTGAAATGCAATTCATAATGCATGTTTCAAGAAATATTATAAATAATAAAAATGAACCAACCAGGAATATAAAAAAATTATTTAAATTTTTAGGCTGTAAAGGCAACTTCAAAAATTTTTTGCTGGAGAGAATAATGTTGGACTTGAAAATATAGATATTTCCACTTCTTCAGAGATATCACACTTTGAGTAAATCCTGTACTTGTTCCCAGTTCAATCCTTGTTTGTAATGGGGGCAGATGGCCCAAATGGCTACTATATCATAGTATAAAACAATAACTAAACTTTCTAATTAAATTGCTAGATTTACCTGAATTATCTGCCAGATCTGCCCATCCCTCAAAACTCTGAAAGGCCACGCTTTAAAACAGTTTCCTCTTATTTCTTCCTTACTGCTTTGTAACTATGCTTGTTAAGAAAATTTAAAAAAAATATTTTAACTAAGGTAAATTAAGCATGTCCCCATTCTCCTTGACCTGAACACACCCAAACAACCTCTGATATAAATGACCTAGCTCTTTTTGACATTCAATTGTTATGATTACATCATTATAAGGTGAAACAAAGAGTTTAAAAACAATAATAAATAACATGAAACCCAGTATAAAATAAATAAACAAATGAAAAATTACCAAAAGAAGAAAGACTTTATAAACCTAGAGTAAATTAACTAAAACAAAGAAAGG
>NW_006434369.1:391665-412697 GCF_000325575.1 Pteropus alecto
CAAATCCCATCTTGAAGAAAGAGGGCACGAACATTATTTATTACAGATTTTGGTAGTTTAATATACTTCTAAGAATGCCATTAAGATATTAAGCTAATTTCAAGTATTGAAAGTCCCTGCTGAAAACAGAACTGAAAGATATAACAAAGTAGAAGAAAATGAAAAAGCAAAGAAACCAAAATTTAAAGCACATAACACAAGGGAAAACAATTAAACCAAACACAGCATATCATTAGAGATTGGCAGGAGAGAGGTAAAAGTGGGTCACTTTGAAAAAGTGTTGTTTAAAACACATGGGCAAGTTTAGTGACATCACCAGAGTAAATTCAGTAACCCAGACCCAGCAACGTCAGTTATCTTTACCCCCTATAAACCTAAAGGGTTTGTGCTAAGTAAAATAAGTCGGACAGAGAAACATAAGTACCATATGATCTTACTTATATTTAAATACTTAAACAAAACAAAGAAAACAAGCTGATAGCTAGAGAGAACAGATTGGTGGTTGCCATGGGCAGGAATGGGGGTAGAAATGGATGAAGGGGGTCAAAAGATACAAACTGCCAGTTGTAAAGTAAGTCATGGGGATGAAATATATAGCTATAGTTAATAATACTGTATTGACTATTTGAATGTTGCTAAGAGAATAGATCTTAAAAGTTCTCATCGCAAGGAAAAAAAATTTGTAATTGTAAGGCGATGGAGGTTAACTAGACACTGTGGTGATCACTTTGCAATGTACGCAAATATTAAATTATTATGTTGTACATCTGAAACTAATACAATGTTATATGTCAATTATACCTCAATAAAAATAACAATAATGCCTTTTCCTTTCCCAATGATGTTTACATACATCATAATCCCAGAAACCTGTGAAGATGTTATGTTCCATGGCAAGGGGAAAGTAAGGTTGCAGATGGAATTGAGGTTGATAATCTGCTGGTCTTGGAAAGGGAAGATGTTCTGGACTATATGGGTGAGCTCAATGTAATCACAGGATCCTTAAATCTAGAAGGTGAAGGCAGAAGAGTCCATCATAGAGACCTGAAGATCTTGCACTACTTATTTGAAGAAGACATTGTGAGCCAAGGAATGCAGGCAGACTCTAAAAGCTGGGAAAGGCAAAGAAACATATCTTCCCATACATGCTCCAGAAAGAATGCAGCACTACTGACATCTTGACCTTTGGCATTTTGAACTCTAGTCCTCCAGAAATGTGAGAAAATAAATTTGTGTTGTTTTAAGCAACTAAATGTATGTTAATTTGTTATAGCAGCAGTGGAAAATACAGCTATATTTCATAAGTTTTGTTATGTCATGTTTTCATTTTCTTTCATCTCAAGTATTTTCTAATTTCCTTTATAATTTAGTTTTAGTTCTATTGGTTGTTTAGGGCAGTGTTTTTGAATTTCCACACATATGTGATATTCTCAAATTTCTGTTATTGATTTCTAATTTCATTCCACTGTGGTCAGAGAACATACTTCATGTGATTCCAATCCTTTTAAATTTATTGAACTTTGCAGTAGATCTTAGAGAATAGTCCAAGTGCACTTGTCATATTTTACATCCTTTTTTGTGTATCCCTTAACTAATTATTTTAATTATAGTTAATTTTACTACTTTTGTCTTTTAACTGTTATACTAGCTTCATAAAAGGTTAACTTACTACCTTTACTATATGTTAGCCTTTGCCAGTGAGATTTTAACTTTCATGTTTTCTTGTTATTAGTTTGTATCTTTTCTTTCCAGCTTAAAGAAGTCCCTTTAACATTTCTTGTAAGTCTTATTTAATCATGATAAATTCCTTTCGCTTTTGTTTGTCTGGAAAACTTTTTATCTCTTCTTTGATTCTGAATGATAACCTTGCCAGGTAGAGCAGTGGTCCCCAACATTTTTGGCACCAGAGACCGATGCTCCTATGAGAATCTAATGCCTGATGATCTGAGGTGGAGCCGAGGCAGTGATGCTAGTGCTGGGGAGCAGCTGCAAATACAGATGAAGCTTTGCTGGTTGCCCACCGCTCACCTCCTACTGTGCGGCCCAGTTCCTAAGAGGCTGCAGGCAGGTATAGGTCTGTGGCCCGGGCATTGGGGACCCTTGAGATAGAGTATACTTAGTTTTTTCCTTTTCATTCTTTCTCCTTGACTATATCATACCACTCTGTTCTGGCCTGCAAAGTTTCTGCTGGAAAATCAGCTGATAGTCTTATGGGGGTTCCCTTGTACATACAAGTTGGTTTTCCTTTGTTGCTTTTACGAATCTCTCCTTATTTTTAACTTTTGTCATTTTAATTATAATGTGTCTTGGTGTGGGTCTCTTTGGGTTTATCTTGTTTGGTACTCTCTGTGTTTCCTGAATTAGATATCTGTTCCCTTCCCCAGGTTAGAGGGGTTTTCAGTCATTATTTCTTCAAATAACTTTCCTGACCCTTTCTTTTTTCTCTTTTGAGACCACTATAGTGTGAATGTTATTTCACTTGATGTTTTTCTATGTGTCTCATATGCTATCTTCACTTAAATTCTTTTCCTTTTTCTTTTTGCTGTCTCATTTGGGTGAGTTCTACTGCCTTGTCTTTGAAATTACTGGTTATTTCTTGTACTTCATCAAGTCTGCTGCTGAAATTCTCTAGTGTATTTTTCAGGGCAGTTATTGTATTCTTTAGTTTTATGACTTCTATTTGGTACTTTCTTATATTTTTTCTCTTTGTTGAATTTCTGTGTTCATTCTTTTAGTGAGTTTGGTGAGCATTTTTATGACTATTACTTTAACTCTTTATCAGATAAGTTACTTAAGTTTTTTTTTCTAGGGGTTTTATCTTGTTCTCTCATCTGGAATATATTCCTCTCCTCATTTTGTCTGACTCTCTGTATTTATTTCTATGTTCTAGGCAAAAGAGCTATTTTTCTCATACATGAAGGAGTAGACTTTTGAGGGAGATGAACCTTACTATTTAACCTTATCCAAGCTCTTAATCTTCTCTCCAACCTTTATGATTTTCTAAGCAAGGTGATTTATTCGTAATAGGTCCCAGCTGTTGAAGGTATGCCAAGGCCTGAGAGGGTTCCAGAGGAAGGGATCTCAGTCAGCATCTAGCTCCAGGCTGATTAGAAGCTAGATACTCAGGCAGCAGCTTTTAAGGTATACAAATATATATAGTCCTGTAGGACCAAAATCCTAATCGCTGCTAGTCACCAGAACAGGTAATCTGGAGGTGTCCCCTTGGTGATAGTTATAAAAATTGTGGCTCCAGATGAATGTATGAGTGTTTCTCTAGAAAGTGCTAGCAAGTATGGTGCATCTCAAAGACAGCACAAAGATGGAATCCCTTGGTCTATGTTCTTTTGTAGAGAGCTTTTGTAGCCTCTAATGATAAATCTGAAGCCTGCCTCTCAGGCTGAAGCTCCAGGACAAGCAAATAGGCCTTTTTTACATGGAGACTGAAGGGTATGTTTAAGTCTGCTGTCTGTGCAGTACCCTGGGGATTGTAGCTTGCCAAGAACTGTCTTAATGATTGTTTCCAACCCATGGGGTCCGGAAATGTAATCCCCTTGGCAACCAGAGCCAGTTGCTTAAGGAGTGTCTCCTGTGTGGGCTGCAAATGCCTGCTGGCTTTGGCAGGACTGTAGGAATGCCATGGGGACAAAGCATTCACCTGTCCTGCTTTGGCAGGGTAGAAATGCAGGAGCAGGGAGCTCCCGTAGGTACTAGCAGGTTAGAGGGAGTGTGCAAAATGGTGCTTGCCAGGGCCAGCACTAGAAAGGTCAATGAAGAATGCAAAAATAGTGCACGCCAACTCCTGAAGTGAGTTCTAACAGACTCCTGCCCCTTTGGCAGGCACTTTACAATTAGCAAATGAATCTCCTTCAAATATGGTTCAGGCATTTTTCAAACTGCTGCTTTTGCACTGGATCTCCGAGGAGAGCAAGTTTGCATGTGAGCCCTTTAAGAGGGACATCTCTGGTCTCTAAAAACTTATGGTTCTCCTCAACATAAGCCCTGTTGGTTTTTAAAGCCAGTCATTTTGGAGTCTCATCTCTTTAGTGCCGGTCTCAAGCGTTGAGGTGTCTGATGTGAGGCATGAACCCTCATTCCTTAGGAATAACTCCATAATTGTGAGATGCTGTCCACTGTGAGTTCCTCTGCTGGGGATGGGCTCTTGGAAAGATTGCATCTCTGCATCTCCTAGCCATCTTGGTGTTGCCCTTTTATCTTTTGTTGTGGAGGAGTAAAATTTAGATAAAAATTAGATAAAATTTTAATTTATCTAAAAAAATTAACAATTTTTATCTTAAGGTCTTTTTTTTCCCCTAATATTAGTATAATCACTTCAATTCTATTTTGAGTCCTTTTTGCACGGCATATATTTTTCATCCTTTTACTTTCGATCAACTTAACTGTGCATTTGAATTTAAAGTATGTCTTGTAGAGACCATACAGTTGGACCATTAAAAAAAAAAAATCTATCCTTCCAATTTCTGACTTTTGATTTTGGTTTTGGTCTATTTACATTTAATATAATAACTAAAAAGATAGAATTTTTGCTCCCTTTTTCTATTATGTTTCTATGTATCTATGTCTTTCGTTCCTCTATTCCTCCATCACTGTTATTCTTTGTTAAATAGCTATACTCTAGTTTGCCATTTTAATTCTCTTATTGTTTCTTCTGCTGTAATTTAAAGTTATTTTCTGGTGGTTGCCCTGGGAATTACAATTAACAACTTAATTTAAAATAACCTAGTTCAGATTAATACTTAATTCAACAATATATAAAAATTTTGCAACAACATAATCATTCCTGTCTCACTCCTTTGTTATTATTATACAAATTATGTTTTTACATTATAAACCAATGGTTTTATAATTATTACTTTATGCAATTTTTTAAATCAGAAAAGAAAAATAATAGATACAAATAAAATGCATTTATATTATCTTATATTTACCTATGCAGTTATCTTTGCCATGCTCTTTATTTTTTGTGTAGATTCAAGTTATTCTAAAATGTTCTTCATTCAAGCCAAAATATGTCTTTTGATGAGTTCAGGGAGAGATCTCTTTGAGTTTATCCTGCTTAGAGTTCACTGAACTTCTCGAATGTTCAGCTAAATGCTTTTTATCATTTTGTGAATATTGGTCTTTATTTCACCAAATATTCTTTCGTCTCGTTCTCTCTCTCTTCTCCTTCTGAGAAACAAATTAGGCATATGTTGATATGGTTGATGGTGTCCAACTGGTCTCTCAAGTTCTAATCATTTTTCTTTATTATTTTTTCTTTCTGTTCTTCAAAGTGCATAAGTTCAATTTACCGATCTTTAGTTTTGTTGATTTACTCTTCTATTTCAAATCTGTTGAACCCTTGTAGAAAATTTTTTCTTTAAAAATTTCTATTTGGTTCTTTTTTATAATTTATTTTTCTTTATTGATATTCTTTATTTGATGAGACATTGTTTTTATAATTTTCTTAAAATCTTTAGAATTTTTTTTAAGTTCTTTGAATTTACTTATAATAGGTGATTTAAAATCTTTGTCAGGTATGTCTGAACTTTTTTGGAACAGTGCTATTGACTGTTCCTTTTTTCTAAGTAGGATTCATACTTTCCTGTTTCTTTGTGTGTCTTGCGATTTTTTCAAATCAAATTTGATCATTTTAATTAAAATACAATGTGGTAACTGTGGAAATCAGACCCCCCGTTAAATTTTTAAATAATCAATTTGAGTAACAAAACAGAATAAAATAAACCGTGACCAAAGAACTATCAGTCATAACTACCCTCAAAAGAAATCAGAAAACATCATTACTGTTTGACACAAAAGTTAATATGATTTAAGACAAATATTCATAAATAAGACAAAAGGGTTAATTTTGTATTTGTGAAGTATACTTTATTGGTAGTATACTCATGAAATTTTATGTAGTAAATAATTTACCCTCAATAAAATTTTGAAAAGCTCAACCCTACTGAGTGAAAACAAGAGTAATGTAGAAAGGGATATTGAAGATTAAAAGTATAACTTAAATTGTTATTATAAACATCTTAAGGTTTATAGCCTAAAAATAGATTGTATGTGTCCTTCTCAAGTAACCACTGAACATTTAAAACACTGGTTAAATGCTGTTACAACTTCATAATTTTTTTTTGCAGCAGGCATTTTATACATGTGATCTCTGACCACAATACAAAACTTTTAGAAATTAACGAAGAAGATTACTCTTAAAATGTTAATTACTTGTAAGTTAAAGTACCATTACTATTATACAATTATTGTGAAAAATAGGAAATAAACATTTTTAACCATTTAGGAAAGACCAAAGTAGATAACTACAGAACATTATTTAAGGAGTGTACCTTAGTAAGTAATAAGGTTAATACATTGAATTGTTACAATATGCCTCATTTGGTAGTAAACTCTCCACACAGAATTTTTCCCTATTTTACAAAAGTGGGCCTTTTATCAGAAAAGTGAATATCTCTGCAGTCAACTGTGTACAGAAAAGTAAACCCATTACCTTAAATCCATTCATTATTAAAAAGAAATCATGGGAGTAAATAAACTAAACCACATAAAAATGATACATATCTAATTCGAGGGTTTAGAAAAACATAAAGCAAGTTCAAGGCAAGCAGGAGAAAAGAAATTATGAAGATTTTAAAAGGACATTTTTGGTCAAAATATTATTTTAAGTTTATGCTTGAATGTCCCCTCATAAGAAATCAGAAAAAAAGATGAATAAGAAATTCAAATAAAAGTAGAAAAATAACAAACACAAAAATCAAACTTTCTTCTGCCAGAAAAAACACAGTAGTAAAATAAAACAATAAAACAAACATACATTTGAAAGACATAACTGAATGCCAAAACAAGTTTAAAAAATTATTTTATTTTATAATTTTAAGATCCATCACATTCTTTTCATAGTATTGGCCAGGACTTCCTTAAAAACCTGATCTTGACTTTGAAGCAAAGGCAGGCAAATATTTCTAACATTTTACCAAGAAGTGTATTGTTTGCAATACCTATGCTTATAGGTAGCTCCTGCTGCTTTGTTTTCTTCAGTCCACAAAACTCCTTCCATTTCAGGGCTTTCATATGCACTATTCTTTTTTTCTAGACTGTGCGTGCCCTCACTTTGAACAGACTACTTCCTCAGGATCACTTCTCCTGACTGGATTAGGATCCCACATTATACGTTCCCATGATACCCTTTTTTTTCCCTTAGAGCGCTCGTCATCATTTTCATTATGAGAAACTATCTGTGTGTTTATTATCTCTTTTCTCCTGTAAGCTCCACGAGGGCAGGACTATGTCTAATTGGTTTTAGTTCTGTATCCCTAACAACCACTGTAACATAATTCCTGCTTCATGATGTTTGCTTGGTATACACTTACTAAATAAATGAAAGAATGTAACAATTTACAATTGCTTTTATGAAAATAAAATGTGTTGTTTCTTGTACTATGCCTTATAATATTCCCTGATTCCTTCTAAGATGTTCCAACTTTTTAATTTTAAGGCACGTCTCCAACCATCCTTTTTAAGATAGTGCATCTCTTGCTACCTGATTTTCATCCCTTACTTTGCTTGATTTTTCTTTCTAACCACCGACACATTATATATTTGTTTTTTATGACTGTTGCTCCAAACTAGAATGTAAGCACCCCTAAGAACAGGGACTTGGTTTGTTTTATTTGTCCAATGCCTAGGGCAACACTTATAGGTTCTCAATAAATGTTTTTAAATGGATAATGAGAACTCCAAATTGATTATTGATTTAGCAAATTCTGAAATTATTATTATATAACAAAAGCAGAAATTGTTAATGCTTGACTATTGACAATACTCTATCTTCATTTAAAGATGATTTCTTGGGGGTTATATCAGTCTCCAAATTCTCCTTATTTGTAATATTTGGGTTAATGAGAAAAATAATTAAAGTTATAGAGTCTTGGTCGATATACATAAGATAGACTTAAGAACTGAGAGAAAGAAAAGAAAGATGGCACAATCTGGTTATAGGTGAGAATCTTTTGCATTGGAATTTGATTGTGGGTAAAAGAATTTCAGAATTTCAGGTAAACATTTTTTTGGGAGACAGTGATGGAGAGAGATATTATTCTATACACTAGTATTGCACATACTGGTACTTCATGCATCCTTTAGTATTTCCTTAAGATTGAAATATATGTAAAAATTGTAAAAATTAGATGTATTTAGTTTTAACTATTTTTGGTAAAAAATATAATGTGAAAATCGAATGTATTTAGTTTTAATTATTATTATTATCATTCTTTTTGCCAGACTGTAGGTCATTGAAAGACAGCCCACTCAGCAACCATGATATAACTTTCCAGTTGTATTTGGGTAGGTAATGAGGCCTAATCTCTGGAATAGTGAACTCAAAGTGAAGTTGTCCATTTTAACACCAATTCAGATTATTACAGTAGATTTAAGTCAAGGGTTTATTTTTATCGAACTGTCATATTTTTGGAAAATATATCATAAACAAAAAGGAGTGGGTGGTACTGGAAAACTTTTGAGCCATGACAGTTCTCAAGAAACAGAAAAAAATAAAGCACATATATACATGCACACACATGAACATATACACAGGTTCTTCGGAACACACACATATAAAAAAAAATAAGAAAAAATAAAAAGATATAATGGAGTTTACACTGAGGTCAAAACTGTTGTACAAGGGAGAATGTACCAGAGAGTAAACAGATTCAACAAATCTGTATGTATGTTCACCAGATAGAAGAAATCTTAAAAAACTTCTTCCTGCATTTGCTGCCTGAGAGTGTTCAACTCAACCTCTTAAGTGGCCACTGTTTTTTTAAGGAGTTACAGTCACTTTTGGAATTGTGAGAAGACTGATGGTATTCAAGCTTGGATTAATTCAAAGTTTCTAGTTCTACCAGTGAAACTGTATCCCTGGGGATTGGAAATTATTGTGGGATTTTCAAATAAACAGGATATGGAACGACTGACACAAACTAACGTTTAACACTAACTTGAGAAACTGGTGGAAAGAACCATGCCAATTTGTGACAAGGTTTTTAATGACAAAGAACAGAAAGTCTCAAAGGCTGTGATGTTCTGCTTACTAATTTATTCTGCAGAGTCTTATCAGTGGATTAAGCCATCCTTATGTCCAGTTCTGTGCTGGCTCTCTTATGCTTTATAGGAACTATAAAAACCTATGATTTGTTGAATTTAAAATAATTCTTCGATAAAGAAAAAAACATTATTTCTGTTTATGTTAGATTATAGGTTCTAACAGTATGCCAGATTATTGCTGAAGTGATTCACTATAGGCCAGTAAAGCTTGGAAATTTCTACAGAGTTTAACAAGATTCACGAAAGTGTAATCTTTGAGCCATGTTTGCTAAACATTCTTGAATTTCATAACAAAATCCAAAGGATAATTTGAATATTTACCATTGGTTGAATTCACCAAGGCTCAGAAGAATAAATCTGTTATTTTAGCTGCTCTCTGAAAGTTGGATTAAGTAATGACATTTAAATGTGAGATGCTGGACCAGCCTTGAAAGTCAGAAGTTATGCAGTCAAGACTCTGATTCTTTAAGTTTGACCTCCTCAGAGATTGGGATGCTGATGGATGAAGAGTAGGTGAGTTGGCCAAAACATAT
The DNA here is from genome assembly GCF_000325575.1 of Pteropus alecto. Lineage (NCBI taxonomy): Eukaryota > Metazoa > Chordata > Mammalia > Chiroptera > Pteropodidae > Pteropus > Pteropus alecto. The sequence goes on from NW_006434369.1 coordinate 401,322, forward strand.
TAAAATATTCCCCAGAGGGACACAGAATGGGGATTACGCCTCTTCTTTGAACCTAGTGTGAGAAAGTAAATCATAATTATTTTAAGCATAGATATTAGCTATATTTGGAAATTAAATGCAACCAAATTAGAAACAGATTGGTTGTAGACAATAAAAAAGAAAGATGCTATGTTTTTAATATTGGTAAGAATGGATACCTGCGGTAGGGCATTATTCCAAAATGGAGATAAAAAGATGAAGAGTTTTGGCAAGAAAGGGTATCAGTGCAATTTTAAATTGACTAGACTTCAGCAATCATTTAACCCAATTTATTTTTTTTACTGATTAGGAAATAACCAAGGCCTCCAAATCTCAAGTAATCAATGGAATTAGAAGAGCCAATTTTAAATCTCTAGGTAATATTTCTCAGAGATGAAATTACTAGGGTCTTGACTGGATAACCCAAATGATAAATTAAGATCTGCAGAATAACTGTAAAACTAGGGAGAAGGGTGGAAGACTGGAGATATGTTTGTTCAGTTCTCAGGGAGTATGAGGGACTAACCTAGAACTTAACAAAAAGTGGAAAAAGGATGGAGATTAGATGGTGGTATATGAGGCTATGTATTACAAGCATCAATTAAATGGTGTTATCATATAAAATAGGTTTGCTATAGAAATGGCAATGGATAGTACAGAGAATCATTCGCATAGAATACTTTTAGTCTCCAAATCTTTGGTCATTTTAACTTTTCTTGTGCAGGTACAACAAAGTCAAATAGGGGACAGTAACGAATGATACCAGCAATCAACTTTGCCTGTGATCACTGGCATGCCCAGTGCTAATAGTTACTACTTTGGCCTTTACAAAGATAAGCAGTGGGGAATGGCAACATGAACATAATGCAGAAAAAGCAAGGAATGAGGGCAAACAGTGATGCCAACGTGGCATTACTAATGCAATTTCTACTATTACCTGGATAGATCTGTTTCTCTATGTGCACTTTTTAATTTCTCCCATATCTTCCCCGTACTTGACCTCCTTTTCAAAAAATAATTTCTTTCTTTGCTAGAACAATAACTTTTTCAGTGTACCCCTGAAGACCCTTAAGCCAATAGAATATGGATTTGTTGTTTTTGCTCTTTTAATTATGTGCCATGTAACCAATATACATGTAGTAAACAAACCACACAGTATTTGTGGATCTGATTGTTTCTGGCAGCCAGTGGCTAAATCTTCATAATGTAATATATTTGTAGTTGTTAGTACACAGAGGTTATATTTACTCCAAGAAACATTAGACAGAAAAGCAACTCTTCTAAGGCCAGGATGCGCAAAATCAGAAATAGATACAAAACTTTTTGTTTTCTGGTTTACTATTTTGACACTAGATTTAACTTCTTTTATACATCTACAGCATTTCATATGATTCGAACTACTTAGAAAAGATGAGTCCAAAAGTGACTCTCTCCTTTTAATGTCTACTGAATACAGTCCTATGTGGATAGTAGAAATAGCACAAACTGCAAAATAAGGTAAGGTATTCTCTTATGGGAAAATAAAATAAAACAACACTACATGTGCTATATATGAAGAGATTTAATAAATATTAGAGTCAGCACTGAAAAATCAGTGCATCTAATGTCATATGCTTTCATACTGTTATCTTGAACAATTTAATGTGAGTCACACACACACACACACACACACACACACACAAAACTGTTACTCTCAATAAAATGTAGAAATAAAAAACAGATTATGTAGTATGAAATAATATGTCAAAAACAAAATTCTCAATATCCTTCCATCTCTTTTAATGGTATGGTATAATCTAGTACTTGCTCACATATGAAACTTGAAGCAATGTGGCTTTTGAAATGGACGCTCAAAAAAATCTTTAATGGTGATTAACGCTAACTCTAAATATATGTATATCTACACATATATAGATATATAGATAAATGCAAAATCTATTTAATAAAGTGACCTAAAATGTTCAAAAAGTGTCTTGTATAAACCAAAAACAAGCTTCTTTAAAAATCTGAATTTGTTCCTTTTTTAAAAGTGATATCATCCAAGATGTGTTTTTAATCAATTATCATTGTAGATAATTCAGAGGGCAACATGTATGGAAAAACAATGTTGTGATTAACTAGACGTTGACCTCGTGTCATGGCACTGATCCAGGGAGAGCTTATTAGTTTGAGCTAGCAATAAATATGAAACCGAGGACATCATAAATCACAACAGTAAGATTAATATGAATGTGAATCAGATACATGAGTAAAACTGAGATATTCCCAGTTAGTCCAAAAACAGCTACATGAGGTCAGTGAAGACAATAATAATTTTTATACATTTTCCATCTTATCTAGTATTTCAGTTAAAGAAAATGGTCCTTATACTTAAGTAAGAATTTTAGTTAATAAATGAGACACACAGGCACTTAGAATGCTGGTGATGCTGGCCAGGGCAAAATCTTTTTGAGGAAGGGGTTTGCATTTTGTTTCTCACAGTGTTTTGTCTAGCCATAACATTAGAGGCTTGGAGAATTGGCATTCCATATAGCCAGTTTTAGCTTCAGAAGCTCATTCTGTTTAGTTTGTTTGACTTATCACAGAAATTTCCATTCTTAGAAAAACATTAGGACCTATACTTTCCTGTGACAGCCAGTTTATTGGCTGGACCATATTAGACAGAAAACTGGTTGAAAGAATTTTGAGCCCTGTTTTGATTAATCCCTAATATACATACATATACTTAATCAGGATTTTTAAAGAGATTTTTAGGTAATAAAACTTTTGAACTTATCTTCCACTTTTAGAAGAGATATCCTAAAATTTCATTGCACTTAGGGTTGTCAAATAGATGTGTTTCTTAGTTGTCAGGGATATGTTAACTTTAGCTTGTGATATTACATAATTAGTCAAAATCATGTTTGAGTTTTCCTTACCTCTAGATATAAGCCTATGGTAATATGACCATCAGAGGGAAATAAAAAGGCAGCAAAGTAATTATTTGGTATTATGGCAAAACAGCAACAATAAAATTGTTTTTGTTAATACATCTTTTTAACTTTAAGACAAAATTCAATAAACCCGAGCATGGAAAAACAGCCAAATAAGTATACTAAATTAGTAATGTTAGTCAATTAGAAACAAATGTGTGTTTCATACTCCTTTAGGGTTTCTATATGGCTATTCTTCCACTTATATATTTATTTTTCAACCAGACATATGGACTACATGTAAAATATATATTTCCTTACTGTTGTCTGTGTGTAAGCCAGATGCTGTTGTTGCTTTGATATTTTCCATTAAGACCTACTTGTTCTTTTCCCAGAGGAACTGCCAATACTCGCTGTGGTATGAGTCATATTGATGGCTCTTTTCTGTTAGAGGATAAGTCAGTGTGGGATACCTATTTCCAGAAGGTTCTAGGGGAGCAGAAAAGATGGTCTCTATCTATCTAGTTTAGCTCAGGTTATTTCAGAAATGTTTATACAAAAAATAACCAGTCCTTGCAATCTAGACCAAAGTCCTCTTCAAGTGCAATTAATTGTCTTGGAGCTTTACAGTAGAAGTGAAGTGTGAATAGAATAGCAGACATAAAATTATACTGCACATATGATTACAACTGTAGGATGATGATACCAGTTTTTTCAACCTATGTAGGAGAGGGTTAAATTAACTTAATAAATTGAAAGATTATACCAAAGGAAGTGAAAAAATCTATTTTTATGATTGAAGAAATGTGAAATTATATAGGGTCAGTGAAATTTTTATGTAATTCAGTTTTGTTAGAATATAGCAAACTAATTAGATAAAATTAAATTTCAAGCATATTGGATGTTTTAAATATTCATTTTAAGCACTGTATTTTTTATGTTATATAGGAAATATCAGAGAAGGTCTGTTCCATCTAGAAATTAAAGGAAACTTATACTGTCAATAGCCTACCTGGAGCTTTTGATAAAGCAATATGACATTTCTATATTATGCAGCATTATGAAATGTTAAACATACACAGAATACAGGACTATAAGTTTCAAAAAGCACATACTAAAAGCTAGAGTGTTTTGGCATTTACGGCTGGCTAGCACGGGAAGATAATGAGGAGTTTGATACCTTGGAAATCATAACTATGAAATATATAATAATAGCTTCCCATCAAGATGGATTGTATATCATGCAATATTGGAGGATAATTCAAGTCTACAGTGCAATCTCCTTTTCATTTCAAGTGGAGGGCAATGTGAGCCATAATTTACCCAGATAGTACTCACGTGGGAAGTAATGACAAATTTAAAACAACTCATGAAAAAAAAAATCCACATAGGAAAAATATGAAAGATTTGACGACCTCTTGGTTTTCAACAGTTTTCCCCTACCATTCTTACCTTCTCCTTAAGTGAAAATCTTTTGTGTTAGTATGGATTCATGATGAAACTTAGTATTTCTTTAAAAATTGTAAATGGACATATACGATTACCAGGTAGTATTTCACAAATTGTTGATTGAGATAAAGTGAGATAAATCATTTACATTATAATTAATTGTGGGTATCTCAGTCTCCAGGAAAATCAGAATTTAAATAATTGTCTGCTAAAATAACTTCCCATATTAAAATGTTCAATGACTCTTCTCTTATACATCAATTATTTCTTTATCATAAAAAAAAACTATTTTATATCATATAGAAATTAAATTAGTGTGGCATAGGACCAGCTATTCTGGTTTTTGGAAGGAGCTAATGACTGATATTCTGTTTTAACTTACCATTTCAGTATTTACTGAAATATTGAGGATGAGAGAAGGAATTGTTAGCGAAAAGTAAAACAGCGATCTGACAAAATAGTGGGAACTCTATGTCCTCTGACATTTCCCATAGGCTTTGGCCAGCTGTCACTTGGGATCTCCATCTTGTGCCATAGGATAAAAACATATCTAGTTAAAGAGGGGTTTAGAGGGAATTTGGGAATATGGATCTGAACTTTAGCTTTATCTCTTCCTTTATTTACTTTTTTAAAAAAATAATATGAAGATATCTCTCAACTCTAAAATCTAAAGACACTATATCAACAATGGAGCAGACACAGAAACATTGAGCCTTATATTTAATCTTTCAATTTTTTTTCTCTTTTCTATTTAGGTTTCTATTTAGGCTAAAGATTATATCCTTATCTTTATTTTCTTGAAACAAATAATAATAATAATAATAATAATAATAAAAACCAGTAGTCAAGAGACAAGGCTATCTTTTTATATCTGATAACAAGAGTAATCATTTTAACACTTTAACTTTTTTGTGCTTCAGTTTTACACTTTATTCATACTTATAAATATGATGATAATACTAGCAAAACATACTGTTGCCTTTCAATTATCAAAGACAACTTGAGAAAAAGTTAAATTAGGTTTTGATATAAAATATTAATTATTTTAGTTTGTCTTTAAAATGTCTACAGTTTCAAATTTGTATTTTTTTTTACTTATAACAGGAAAAGACATTATTTCAATCAGTTTGAGTTCTTTGATTATTTTAAGAGAGATAACAGAAGGTAATGGGTAAGTTCCAGCATAAATTTTTCAAGTAAAATATAATTTAAGCATGCAGCACCATTTTCCTAATGTTCACTTCAGATTTTTAAATTAATTCTTATTTTTACTTAATCACTGTTTTCTAAGGAGATACTAAACAGTTGCCAAGATGGTTAACATTTTGAATATTATTATTTAATTTTATTATGACTTTCCCCCATAAAGTCAAGTAATTTTAATTTTTTACCATCTTTTACAAAGATTATATAATCTTTGACAATTATGTAATCATTTCAGATGTTCCCTTGAGCTTCTTTACAAATATCCAAAATCATCCTTTTCATCTTATTCACACTTTTATAAATTTAGAACATAAAACAAAAAGTGTGTGATATAAAAATAATACAAAAATTAAATATTTTAGAGAAAAATTATTACATAGCAAGCACTCACGAGGAAGGCTTAGGTTAAACAGACTTATACTTTGATAGCAGAGCTTAACTTAGATTTACTTATTTACTTACTTATAAACACCCTGACTTATTTAACAAAGGAACTGTCAAGCTTACAATAATAAACATAGAAAATAAAACAAACAGCTGAGAGAGACATGGTAAAGGGAATGTAAGGGTTACACTCTAATAAACTCTTTGATATACAGAAGTATAAATACAGGTAGGGGATATACTGTAGTTACTAAAGATAGGTCACAAATTTGGCCTCGAAGCTTTCAGCAATTAAAGCAAACAGGAAACTATTATCAGTTATAAGAGTCACAACGGTCCTAAGACTTAAAAGAAAAACAAAAGAGAAAACCATAATTCGGGAAAAAAATACCTAAGAGTTAAAATCTGAGAATTGGCTTCTTATAAACAGGTATTGGATAATGCAATATAAATATTCCTATAGTAAGTATAATGACACATTTTATTGGACTGTTTCTTATAGTGTTTGTCAATACAGACAACTGGCATAAAGTTACTGAACAACTTAGTGAAAACTAATACAAATGGTGCCAAACATTTTGGTTAAATGCCCAGATCTTTGGTTTAATTCAAAGATAAAGTCAAAATATATAAAAGAATAAATATTTAGCATGCCCATCAAGCCTACATCCACAAACAATTCTCCATAGCCCACGTTTTGATCAGGGTTAACTAGGAGAACCATAAACATTTTTACCTGCCTGAAAAAACCCGTAGTGTAGCTATTTAGTGCTGGACATTAAGGGCTGAATCATATTTCTCAACTCTCAATTAAATAAAAGTAGGGTCTTCATCTGCCTTCCTTATCTGGGATACAGTAAGATCTAATCTTATGAAAAGATATGGAGAAGAAATAATACATCAGCCCAAAGGAATAGCTGAAATTCTTTTTTCCATATAGGGAACATCAGACTTAAAGACATGTAGTTCTAATGTACTTGTGTATGGAAATTATGTCTATGATTAGCCACAGACTTCTTAGAGAAAGACAAACAAATTCCAGTAGAATGAGTGCTATTGATGTTGACAAAAAGTAGACCTGGATATTGATGTTCATGGCAAGATGTGTCTTTCAACAGAAATAGTTGTTTTTAGTACATTTGAGGTCAGGACACCAATCACATTTAGTAACTGTGAGTGATCTGAAATACACACAATGGGGTATAAATATTGTTTTGACTTATCTGGCTTTCCACAAAATTAAATATAAAACACTACTACTCATTTGATAAACACATCAACTATTTGGGTTAAATTCATTTTGGGAGAATCTGGAGAATGTTGCATTGCTTTATGATGCATTTTTAGAGAAAAGAGTAGGCTTGGTTCCCATCCCTGTGCCCCCAAGGAAAAAAATGGTAGAGAAGAGAATTCTGAAAAAAGTCCAGGTCTGTATTCTCAAGGCAAAGTAACTTTGTATTTGCTTCCTCAGCTCCCTTCCAGGGCAACACAGCAGTTTCGTTCTATAGCTTTTTTTTTTTTTTTTTTTTCCTTCTTCTCCGGTAACCTCTCATCCTCACAGTACTGAAAGAGTTTAAACAAAAATGACTTTGTTTAGTTCTGCGGAATTAACACGACAACTCAGGCTTATTTCTAATTGAATGCAGATGTTTTCTAAGCAGAGAAAAGCCTCAGTCTTGTGTGCATAATTCTTACACTGCCCTAATGGAGAGAAGTGAGTCCAAAATTAGCAACTTTGTTAAGCCTAATCTGGCCATGTGCCAGACAATTTTTTTTTTTTTAATTTTTAATTTTCCTAAGGTACTCAGACAGAAGATCTTTAAAAATCTGTACAGGGAACAGATTTTAAGTTTCTAGGAAACTTAAACCAGAAAGCAAGCCACAAATCTCTCCTCTGATCTCTGCCTGCAGAAATAAAACCTTAAAAAATTCACAAAAATGTCGATCTCTACATGGTGGAGGAGCAAGTTTTGGAGAGAACCAGGTCAACTCCAGGGTTCTATTTTGACTATCTTACGACTGAGTTGCTGACGTGAAAAAATTTGTGAACACTAGATGAAGAAAGGGACGCTGTGTCCTTTCCGCTTCTTGCTTCAACAATTTGCCATTAAAGATGTTACAACCTCATTGTTCTTTCCAGACCCAAGACCATGTGTTTATGTGTTTAAAACAGCAGGATTTGAGGCTGATTATGTTTTCTTTTGTAAAAAGCACTTTATGGATAATTTCATAATAAGGCAGTTTGTGTACAGTATCTGTCCTCCAGAGGCCTGACCACGGGACTGATGAGAGAAAGAATGCCCAACTAATGAAAACTTTTGTTTTATATAGAGGATGTGTCATGTTCTTGTCTTTTCCCATTGGTGAAGGATTTCAGGACAATTAAGCAAACTTTTAAAACGAGTGATTACATCTAATGTGAAAAATAAATAATCCCCAGGAATTACACATTTGTGATTGAGAACAAAATGTGTAAATAACAGGATGGTATAATAATAATGCTAATGAACATAAAAAAAGGTCAGCCCTTGGCTTATGCATTTGACCTTTGAACAACATGGGTTTGAACTGCAGATTTTTTTTTTCAATAAAGTCAGCTTCATTATGCTTGGGTTTCGCATCTGCGGATACAAGTCACCATGAATCGAAAATAGTATTCTCAATATGTGGTTGGGAAACACTGGATGCGGGCTGACTGTATGTATTGTTCTATGACATTTTGTATAAGGAACTTGAGCGTCCGCACATTTTCGTATCCATGGCGGTTCCTGGAACCAATGCCCTGGATATCCTGTGGATACTGAGGGATGATTGCATTTAAGATTAGATTTTGGTGGATATTCACATAAAGAAGAGAATTCCTGACTTTCACCAGCATCTTCAGCCCCTCGGCAACCCAATGAAGTGAGAATATTCTAACATAGAACCTTGTTGCTTTGTAATCATTATTTTTTTCTTGATTTCAAAATTAAGTTTGAATTTTGTAAAAGTTCTCCAGAAAACATAGCATCACTAGATTTTATTGATCTAAAAAAAAAAACTGGCCTACAATGGACCGTGCCTCCATGGAATTATTTTCACGTATTTGGTTATATAATCCTCTGGATTCTCGTTTAGGTAGAGGAGGCATTCTTTTACACATGGTTGAGAATAAAGCTTTTGAGCAAAGCTCAACATTTTGGGGAGAGAGGGCAGAAATGTTTTTCTCCATTTTTTACAATTTGTGATAGATCTGAAGGTTCTATTACAGAGCCAAAGTAGGCTAGAACTTTGAGAAGCTAGAAATGGAATCTGACTTTTGAAGAACTAATTCTTTTCTTGCTTAAATAATATATACAAAAATAGAAAAGTCACAAGAGCATATCCTACTGCTTTTTTTTTTCCACATTGTAAGAACCTAGTATTATCTCATAAAACATTAAAAAATGCAGAAATCTCTAAAGTTGTCTTAATAATAAGATAATCATCCTTTAATGGGCTTAATCCACTTAATGGGTTAAGCCCATCTCTATACCTATGAGAAGATTTGACCTTTAATGATAAATAATTAGTATGTTATTTAAAAGTAAAAATTGTAATTTGTAAATCTAGAAAAATAATTATAAAGACATGAGAAATGTCTTTATAAATTTCATCCACTCATATGTCCTTTTTTTTCTTTTTCAATTTTCAATTATGGTTGACATTCAATATTATATTAGTTTCAGGGATACAGCATAGTGGTTAGATGTTTATATAACCTACAAAGTGATTCCCCCAATAAGTCTAGTTGCACCTGGCACCATATATACTTATTACAATATTATTGACTATGTCCCCTATGTTGTACTTTATATCCCCACAACCATTTTGTAACTGCCAATTTGTACTTCTTAATCCCTTTACTTTTTTTACACACCCACAACCCTCATCTCATCTGGTAACCATCAGGTTGCTTTGTGAGTCTATGAATTTGTTTCTGATTTGTTTGTTTATTTTGTTTTGTTTTGTTTAGATTCCGCACATAAGTGAAATCACGTGATATTTGTCTTTCTCTGACTTATTTCACTTAGCTTAATACCCTCTAGGTCCATCCATGTTGTTGCAAATGGTAAGATTTCAATTTTTTTTGTGTCCAAGTAATATTCCACTGTATGTACATGCCACCTCTTTTTTAGCAATCGTCTATTGATGAACAATTTGGCTGCTTCCATATCTTGGCTTTGTAGGTAATGCTGCGATAAACATAGGGATGCATATATGTTTTCAAATTAGGGTTTCAGAATTCTTTGGAAAAATAAAATAGGATTGCTGGGTCATAGATAATTCTATTTTTAATTTTTTGAGAAATCTCCATATTGTCTTCCATAGTTTGCAATCCCACCAATAGTGCATGATGGTTTCTTTTTCTCCACATCCTCGCCAACACTTGTTTTTTGTTTTATTGATGACAGCCATTCTGAGAGATGTGAAGTGATGTCTCATTGTAGTTTTAATTTGCATTTCTCTGATGATTAGTGATGTTCAGCATCTTTTCACATGTCTATTGGCATCTGTATGTCCTCTTTGTTGAAATGTCTATTCAGATCCTCTGGCCTTTTTCTCAATCAGATTTTTTTTGGTGTTAAGTTGTATGAATTCTATACACACACATATAATGCCTATATTACTCAAAACAATCTATAGATTCAATGTAATCCCTATTAAAATACACAGAACTAGAACAAGTACTCCTAAAATTTTACAGACTCACAAAAGACCCCAAATAGCCACAGCAACCTTGACAAAGAACAAAGTTGAGGGTATCGCGCTACCTGATATCAAACTATACTACAAGCCTACAGTAATCAAAAGAACAAGCTACTGGCATAAAAAACAGACACATAGATCAATGGAACAGAATAGAGAGCCCAGAAATAAACTCAAGACTATGTGGTCAATTAATCTATGACAAGGAGGCAAGCATATGCAATGGACTAAAGAAGTCTCTTAAATGATGTTGAGAATACTCGTATGTTATTAAAGTTTCAAGGATATTGTTTCTATATGCCTAGTATCATACCTGTCTAGTCTATTATTTTACCAAGCAAAGTCAAGATGAGTTAAATATAGATGCTAAAAAATTATAAAGCGTATATAGCATTAAAAAGAAAAAACAAAAAAAACCCCAAAGCACTAACAAATCATAACAAACCTGCTTCTTTTCAAATCTTGAAAGAAAAGGGAATTGTGTTTGAAGCACTTTCCTCTTCAAATAGTGGTAGAAAAAAATCTTAAATAATTAATAATCAAGGAAAAAAATTTAAGCCAATTTTAATCAAAAAAGACTAACTGAATCTAGTGAATAATAGTTCTGCTTTCCCTCCATGAAGTTCCAGAGAACTTGGGCACAATGACACATAGGGATGGAGACCCACAAATCAAAAGG
>NW_006434369.1:412828-420279 GCF_000325575.1 Pteropus alecto
ATTATTTTCAGTTTCTTCTCCTTTGGGCTTTAGTCTGTTTGTTACCTGCTCTATTTAGTTACCTCTAGAGCACATAGCTAATAGTTTTTAGCTGAATAACTTCTGCTTTTAAAGGGAATTCATAGAGTAGTAGTCTCAGGTTATCTTGCCATTGATTGTTTTTAATGGATGGGTCTTTTTGTTTAACTAAGGATTTCTGACCTTTAAGACTGTTAGTATTTCTAGGTGATATTTACTCTGTTGATCTCCTGCTTTCATTGTTTCTTTGCACTCTTTGTGTGCAGTTTCTATGTTTAAGCTAGTGATTCGTGTATTTTGAAACTAAACACTTAATCTCCTTGGTTTGTATACTTTCTGCTCTGTGCCTATGGAAGCACTCTCCTAATGCATTAGAAGATGTTGAAATCTTGGTTTCAGATAAACCTTAGTGCTTCTTGTGGAGAGGAGAGGAGAGTCACTTGATGCTGCTTAAAAACTTTGCTTTATTTTCAACTTGATTTTTGTTTATTATACTTAATAACATCAGGACTTAGAATTTTAGACACTTGCTGAGAAAAAGAAAAAATATTCCTATAAGATCTTCCTACTTTCTGGAAAGGATAAAGAGTAACATGATACTCTTAAAATGATGATATTTATTCACCAAGGATAATCTCAGGTTATGAAGTATCTAACAGGTGGCTTAAGGCCAATTCTCCTAGGTTGGGGTAGAATGGGGAGAGGGGCATGCCCACATTTTAACAGTAAATGAAGTTTTAAAAAATGCTTAAGGAGATTCTAAAGGAAAGACTTAAACAACCAAAGGGGTGTGTGAAAGTAGAAAGGATCAGTGGAACCCTTTTTATCTTAAACTGTTCTGTGCTTATGGGCTTGTCGGGAAGGTTGAACCTCCGATCTGCACTGTCTGGAGTGATTGGACTCACTTTTGCTCTTAGCCATCTGCCTGAATCCCATTTCAGTGGCCTGGCCCCTGAGCAAGGGAATGGGAATACAGTGAGGACTCTGATTCACTGCTCCCTAACGTGGATGCCATCCAATCTTCCAAAATCACTTCTGTGTTAGTCAAGCAATCCCGTTTGCAGACGTTTCCTGTTTGGAAACCTCTCGGGGGTCTTCAAAGAATAAAAGCAGTCATCAGAAGTGAGGTACTTAAGCAGTCCCAGCAAGCAAGAAAATGCAACAAATACCATTCCATTTACTGGAAAATTGTAAAAAAGAGATTTAGCACCAAAGTACATTTAAGAAAGAAAAATCAAGACAGTATAGCAAAAGCTGGGGGAGGAGATGCTACGTGGAGTAAAAATTCCCTCTGAGCCTACAGAAAGCAATGAGTTCTCATTTAACCTTGAAAAATGACTTGAGAATCACTTGTACTCTGAAACGATTCTAAATTGCGAACTAATTTCCCAGTGGGATATGTTGATGGCCTACTGTACACAGCATAAATAATGAGTTTGCGACCAGGACCCCAAATAAAGCAGTGCATGGCCGTGGAATTTATGAACATTTTTTTTCCCCCATCTGACATAGCAATGTTAATGCTTCCAGTTAGGGGTTTTACTATGTCAGCAGGTGAATTCTCTGGCAGTAAGTCAAGCTCTAATGGAACATGCTGGTGGAAATGATTATGCTGCTACAGTGTAACACTCTGGTGTCGGTATTAGGCTTCCGGAATACTTGGGCACAGCCTGCTGCTGTCTAACCTGATTGCAGGTGTCCTAGGCTGTTTGACTTTTAATGCTACACTCCAGATTGACCCTGATGAAGTAATATTTCTATCTTATAAATACTTTTAAAATTGGAAATTATAATATCTAGTCAAAACTCTATCCAAGGAAGAAAACTGAGGCTTAACGGGTTACATGGTTGGTTAGATGATACACGTTAGTGACTGGTAGAACTGAGACACTAAGCTAAGGCCCCTTTATTCCTTTAGTATTCTGTTACTGCCTTCCTTGGTGCTCCTGCCTTTTGCTGAAAAACAAAAATGGCGAATGCAGTAAATTTTATAAACGTGTTTTAAAAAACTTGACAAAAAATATGAATCTAAATACAATGTTGTAACAGAAAGCCGAGCATACAACTTGGTATAGCTGAACAATCAGACTTCTCTGACTGAGGGACTGACATATAAAGAGACAAACCTACAAGTGATTATGCTAGTTTTACAAGGCTTTATCTTCAAATTTAAAGATCTTATTAGATTGGATGTCACTAAAGAGTTAATGTGTTGCCTGTAAACAATGCAATGGGGTGAAGACATGATGGTTAAGATCTGCAAAAAAGTCCCTTTGACTCAGGAATAATTGATGTTTCCCAAGAAAGGCTTGTGTGCATATGGCTTAGGAAAGTGTAGCCTGGATGTACTCAGACAGCGTTCTTCTGAGATCACTCATGTGTGTCTATACTGTGGAGGCCATGTGGTTTCTATCACAAGGGCAATGCCCCAAATTCGTAGCCACTTATATCAGGGTGATTACATTGTTACATGGTGTGGATTCTGGCCCTCAAAGCAGTTCCACTTATACAACCTCTATCAAGCATCCTCGGCCTCACATAGCTTACGACTAGTGTTATTTTACTGTTCCTTCGTCCGTGGACCCTTAAGTCTCCAAGTAAGAATTCTAGTCTAGCATGAGGATTGGTGCCACCATTACAAAGCTATCCCGTCTCATTGGTTCCTTTTTCTTGTCTTTGAATCAACTGTTTCAGTCAACCTTCTTTTCAAATCCTCTGCTTCATTTCATCATCTTTTTCCATAGATAACTTTTTCCTTTTACACAGAGAAAGTCAGTCAAGAACACCTCAAACTGCCGCCCACTTCCAGCAAGCCATGCACCAAACCATCATCCGCTCCTTTCCTCTATCTGTACTTCTACTATTTGGATCCTGTTCGCAATTTGCTCCAAAATTTGTCCACTCCTATCATATAGCCTTTTCCTTTCAGCAGGCATACATGTTCAAATCTCTTACATCAAAGATCCAGAAGAAAGGCAGAAACAACAAAATCACTTGACCACCTACTCCCCTTTAGCTGTTACTCTGCTAAACTTCCAGAAAGGGCAATCTCTACTCCCATCATTCCCAGACACCTACATGTTTCCTATAAACACAAACCTCTATCACCTACCCAAAACTTTTTACCAAAATTGTCAATGGCTTTTTCCAGATGCTAATTTCACAGAAAATTTTAATTCTTCAACATACTAAACTTTTCTGCTGAATTCGTTCCTGAAGAATGTCTTCTTATAGTCCCTCTTCCTTTGCTTTCAGTGACAGCACTTTGTCCCGATCTTCCAGTAGTTCTTGACCATTCTCAGCAGGTTTCCATTTCTATCTGTTATATATTTGTTTTTGTACCATCTCAACCACTTTCTTTTGGTTGAAAATATGGCCCTGTAGGCTGTTACTGCCATTTTTATGAGATAACTCCCAAATTTGCATTTCTAATCCAGACCTCTCTTCTGTGTAATAGATAAGTTCTACTGTTAATTAAACTTCTCTTGTAGGAATTTACCTGTGAATCTCTGTCTAAATAGATGCAAATATGGAGACAGCACCTGTTTACCTACACCTACTTAATTCTTCTACGTGCTTCATCTTGAGTGATATAGTCATCCACCCAAATGTCTAAATGAGGAAACCCAGGGATGTGTTATTTCTCCCTTTCTTACTTTTTAAATCTAATTGATGACAAAAATTCCATATTTATTATTTTATCTTAATGACTCTTAATCTCTTGCTTGTTCACTATCCCAATTCCACTGCCTTAGTTTAGACCAATTAACTCTCTCTCAGATTATGGAATATTGACATGGCGAACTAACTGGTTTTCCTACGCATTCCTCCATTCCTTTCCCCCAGTGTAGACAGTGAGATGCAAAACATTCTTCTAATGCTCACCATTACTAAGGTTAAAAGCCAAACTACTTAATATGACATTGAAGGTTCTTTGTCACTTCCTGCCTCTCTAGTCTACAGTCCATACCCTTAATGTGGAACACATGCTAAATTGCCTGTAAAGTCTCTTCCTCTCTCTTATCTACCATAGCATTTACACATAGCATTGTTCTTGGTGTTCATTTCTCCCTTTTGCATAAGTGACTTGGTGGGAGACAGGGACTATGCCACCTCACAATGCCTGGTCCATAGTTAGTACTCAATAACACTTCGTAAGTGAATAGATAATCAAGTACCTAAAGTACATTGTTATGACTGTGATCATGTATTTTCATGTATATGCTTTCATGCACTTTTGATCTTTTTGTTCAAATACATGCATTTACAAATTATCAAAGAGTGCATTAAATTTTTTCAAATTCTTGCCTAGCTCTTTAAGCTAATGAACATATTGAGGACTTATTATTTTTGTTACATTTTTATTACTTTAATTATTTTACTTATTTTTTTCAGCAACTGCATAGTTATTATTATTATCTCTGTTTTACATATGAAAAAAAAAAAAGAGAAACAGAGTAGGGATTGAAATCCAGATGATGCAGGTCCGAAGCCTCGATTTTCAAGTGCTATGACATTATGTCAAATGCCAGTGTTTACATGGCCTTGGGTGGTGTTTCATCTTAGCTTTCCCTTCCACATATTTTTTGTATGCTCCTTAGAACTTTATTGTTGTAGTTTTAAACATCAATAGCAATAAACCTCCCAATGTGAAGATGATGCTTCTTTCCAAGACTAGCCTATTCTTGTCCCAGGAAGTTTATAATAGTTATGTAGGATGGAGAACCAGTTCAATATAGAAGGTAAAGAGAGGTTAAGAAAAATAGCATAAATGGGTGGCAAAAATAATTAAAATCTAACAATGCTAAAACATTATCTTCAGAATCCAGAAGCAGTAAAAGGATATTTAAAATATATTTAGAGCATCTATCCAAGAGAGGTTCACCTGAAAAAGGGAGTTTGCCTTGTACACGAGTGCAGAAACATCAAGCGTAAAAATGGTCTGATCTATCCACTTCTGCTGCCGCAGTGGACAGTGACCATGGTACTGGTAGCAGGTGAAGAATGGAGGGAACTTTCCACTGGATCAATGGAAAAACATGGGGTGGGGAGTAAATAACCTTGAGCTTTTACCTCAGGAATTATTTTTATTTCATCTTAATTTGAGGAAGTTTTTAAATCTCCACCTATCACAGACTAGAAGTTGGGATATATCTGTAAACATTTCAAGACACTGAAAAAATATAGTTTTTTTACTTTTTAATGGTAATAAGCAATGCTCAGAATTAGGCAATAGCAATTAGGAATCAGACGACTTTCAAAATGATACAAGGGAAGAATTGTGATCTATTGAGGTATAAAGAATGTCATACCACAACACAGCCAGTCTTTTACAGACAATAAAAGCAGCTAGAGCCACAGAGTTATAATGATGAAGGAAGATCTGAATGAAGACCCCAATCAGAACCCCTTGTCCTGTTATTTCTAGATAAGATTACAAATACCATGGTAAGGAGGCAATCTCATTTAATAGGTTTTAATTATACCTGCGTATTACTTACTTTTCATTTTATCTGGGGGCACAATGGTTAATGGTGCAATGTTTAGCTGCACGTTCTTGGCATGTGGGCCGCTAGCTCTCCATAAATATATATGGAATGAATAAATATATCGTAAATTGTTTATTCCACCAAGTAGATTTCTTTCCCCCATATTAATCCTTTATTGGTTATTATAAAACATATTAAAAGAACCCCTCCACTCTTAAGTAAAGGTCTTAGAAGTGAAAAGACTTCTGAGTACAACAGTATCAAACATGTGAAGCTACTGTTGAGTTATTCCAGTTAGACAGACCATAGACAGTGGTGCTGAAACAGGAGTTCTTCAGTTTGTCAGAGCCTCCCCGGAGGCTAGCATCCTTTGTAACCTACAGTTCTTGCTTTTCTATAAACACAGCTTAAACTGACAAAATATATAATAATCTGGGTTTGGTAGATTCTCGTGGTGGATGTGAAATTAATAACTTTTGGTGAGAGAATCGTTTATATAGGAACCAAACAGCTGTCATGAGTGATAAATTTATAATGGCTCTTGTGGAAAAAAGTTGCTTAGTGTATTATTAATTGCTGCTGTTCCTCAAAGCCCAGATCATGTTAAAGGACAAAGAAAGGCATTCTGAGTCATTTTATAGGAAAGGGGTGAATTTAAAGACTTAAAAAAACATGAAGAGATAAAGTTTAAAGTATCAATCAAAAATCCAAATAACCAGGAGCTAAAGTAATCCAAATCTGATTATTGTTATCTACCATTATTTACACTATTGACTTAGGACAAGAAATAATATTCTACTTTTGGAAGCATAGAACAAAAAATAAATTTAGGACAATTTTATTGGTATGTATATGTGATAATGTTCTGTTTATTTGAATAGTGATCAATCATGTAAATGTTATACATTCATTCATTCATTCATTTGGAAAAAAGCATTTCTTTTCTATTATTTGAGAGACAGTATGCTAGATACTAGAGATACAAATAAATTGATTGGTCCCTGCCCTCAGGAAGCTTAAACTCTAGTATATTAAAACTGAAACTTTTTGTTTTGTCACATCACTCAGGCCCAATGATTGTCACATTTGGCTCAGATAATGGATTCACAGGCATTGTGCAAAAAATTATAGAGAAAAAGGACATCAAGAAACACAAAAGGATAGCAAAAGGTCTTCTCTTACTAGCATGGATACAGCACCTTAGTACTATTTTTTACAAAAATAAAGTGTCATTTTTTTCATCAGATTGAAAACCTGCTATTAGGATACTTCATGCTGAAACTCAAAAAATAACCACAGCCACATGGTGGTAAAGAAAATTGAAGTTTCAAGGCAACTGAAATCATAAATAGCTCATTGCTCAACCTAATTGTTCTTTCTCCTCTTAATATTGCCTGTTAACATTTTGCAATTGGAATGTTTTCCATCTGTGCCTTTACTTGAATTGTGTGAATATAGCTGATGAAAACTATTATCACTCTGTCATTTCATCTTCGATCTGCTTTGTGTTGACACACTCACAACCATAAAAATGTTAGCTTGGTCATACACTTGATGTTATACATGCTTTATGTCCCATGTTCAAAGTTTTCCATCTGTACCTCAAACAGCTTTACTCATTTTTATTGTGACAGGGAATATGTACACACACAAATGCAGAAATATTATCCATAGGACTGATAACTATGAAAATTGTACTGGGATCATTTAAATATTCAGGGTAATATTAAATGTAAAGGCTCTATCACATCGATAAATAAAAATATAATAAATTAATTTAGCAAATATTAGTCCTTGATATTCTTCTAGTAAAGTATTTTATTCAGTCTTTTCTCACATATTTTTACATGTTCTCCTCACAAGGCTACAATAGTGACCAAATACTGCTCTAGAGGGTGCCATTCACATCATATATATAGGATGCAGTCTTGGGCCACACCATAC
>NW_006434369.1:420337-433882 GCF_000325575.1 Pteropus alecto
ATATATATGTACAACCTGCTGGGTTTCTGTAGTGACCCTGGGATAAAGACTTCATGACTATCTTCTTCATCTCAGACCACAGTGGGGTCAAGTTAGACCAAACTCATGTTAGAAAATGAAATGGTATTGGACATCAGAATGCTTATTGTTTTGTGCATGTGGTAATAGGTTAATTGTGAGGTTGGATAAGCGAATCATGGAAGTAAATGGGAAAATCAAATGCTCCGACTTAAGGAGGGAATGACCAAAATGTGAACTCAAAATCAGAGAGAGAAAACAGATATGCTGGAGGGGGATTACTTTGTATTTGAAATAAGAAAATTGTACCATCATTTGATTATTTGTATAATGACATCATCTATCTTCTTCATGATTAGAAATTTGGATTAGAGATAAGTGAACAAATACTATTTTATGTTTCTCACTCAAAAATATTAGTACATAATTCAGAAAAAGGTAGTTTCTCTAGCTCAGATGATGCTAAAAGAGAAACCTGTGAACTTTTTCTTCAATTTCCAAGGGAATATAACTAAAAGGATTGTGACTATTTTTTGCTCCATGACATAGAGATAATGCTAGCGTCCTTCCCTGAGTTCTTCTGAGAACTAATTAATGCAGTCTAAATCAGGAAGCAACACATCATCAAAAGTCACAGTTCTTCATTCGTTTTTAAATGGCAATCACAGAAGCACAGTAAACAATGCAGAAAATATGATGTGTCTAAAATCCATAGTTCATCTTTTCTTTGAGTAATTACATTAGGAGAAATGTGCAGGTGAATGCTGAGTAAAGTAATTGCTAATAGACTTGTGCTTGTATGGACTAAATATATTTGTCCACTAAAATCTATAGCTTGAAGCCCTCAAACCCAGTGTAGCTGTATTTGGAATAAGAAGGTAAATAAAGTGAAATGAGATCATAACTCTGGGGCTCTGATTCAATAGGATTAGTGTCATTTTAAGAAGAGATACTAGAGAGCTCGCTCTCTGTCTCGCTCTTCAAGAGCAAGCACGAAGGAAGGACCATGTGAGGACGTACCAGAAGGTAACCTTTTGCAAGCTAGGAAGAGAATTCACCAGAAACCAACCCTGCTGGACCTTGATCTGAGACTTCTAGTTTCCAGAACTGAGAAAATAAATTTCTGTTGTTCATCTAAATGTCTGCCATCCAGTGTATCCTACGGTAAGTCCTCACTAATTGTCATTGATAGGTTCTGCGACTTTAAGTAAAACAATGTATAACACAACCGTTTTTACCATAGGCTAATATAAACAAGAGTTAAGTTTCTATGGCATCTCATCAACATTATAACAAAACCACAAACAAAATGATATTTGAGGAACTGCTGTATTTTATTATGGCAGGATGTGCTAATACAGTGCTTTTAAAAAAGGATATTGTAGGTAATTATATTTATGGATATCCCTTTGTTAAAACCTCTCTTCCTAAAAAAATTCATTGGATAATTCTCATATATACAAATACTTTTAATATGGGTATTAGTCACATATCATCGTCATGTTTCTAGACCTCAGGTACAAAAAAAGCTATGTAAGATACCAAAATTTATAAGCAAACTGACACTGCCTATTTGGTTCTTCCACTGTGTAGTTCATGCTTCTGAGTTTCTCTAATTATTTTTTTTTTATAAAAGGAGATAGCAAAATGTTCATAGTGGAGAATACAGCTACTTCTAAACTCAAGTGATTCAAATATTCTATGTCACTATCAAGTCGTGTTGGAACATTTGTGCAGCTCAGTTAGTGGAATCAAAGCTATTTCTATGCTTCAATAAATGTGTAGCTGATTAAATTTATAGCACATAATATCTCTTCTTAGGAAATATGCTAGCTGTTTTATGATGGTGGTGTGCAAGCATGCGTGTGTGTGTGTGTGTGTGCGCGCGCGCGCGTGCGTGTGTGCTTTCAACACGTACTGCCTGTTTCTCCAGGATTATCCAGGAAAGCATTTTTCTGGAGAGCTTTATTTCTAAGCTTCACATGAGCATCTGCAGTTTTCAAGGTGAAAATGATTCCTCATGGATAGATTTTAACAACAAGCTGGGTAGTGCAAAGTGAAAGGGATTAAGGCAGACAATCTGACCACACACCAATTTCCTCCCTTACAAACCTTTTGTATCACTTATCAGAATTTTAATTCCATTTGCTAAGTAATGCAGGTCCCCAGAGCTGAGGTTATGCATGCAGTCACAGGTTAGAGTTATCAGCTGCTTTTTCATTACATTATGTACTGTAATTTCTGTGGCCTCTTCAGTGATGGAGCAAGGGATGCTTGAGTTAGATGGATAGTGCTTTTATTTATTTTTTCAATAGGAAAATAAATCATGGATTTTAAAGACCATTTGCCCATCATGGGATAAGGACAGCCATATGATACTTAGACCCAAATATTCTCAGCCTATCAATTGACATATTTTGGAACAGTCACCAATCCTTCCAACTGTGCTGTTTTAGAATGATTTAAGTTAGAGTATTTCAATATAATTCTTGGAAAGGAGAAAATTTTTCCTAACAAAGCTGGAGTACTCATTGGCAGGCTGCAGAGATGGGCTGTGTTCATGTCAATTTCTGCACTTTTTATAAATGCCACCTGTGTTACCAGCATTGATTTGAAGGTGATGTAATTTTCTTGCAAATCCATTAGTTTTATAGGTTTCTGGCAACCCCCACTACTGTGCTGATTAGATATGGTAACTGTGTCTATTTAAACAGGGTTTTAAATGCTTGGCTCGACTCTGTATTGGCTGGATAACAAGACATACAGTAGATGCTTTAACTTAAGGTTGTGCTAAGTAGTGATTTGACACATAGCTTAGTGTTTAGCCATTTGTGATAATAAGCACTTTAACTGTGGAGTTAATTGCAGGTACCTGCAAGACATACCTTTTAGTGATCTAGACATATAAGATACAGACTCTCCACCCTCTTTAGGTGACTTTATTCTACCAGTGTTTCTCAAAGTGCAGTCCTCAGAAAAGCAATAACATCTGGGAACTTGTTAGAAATGCAAAATCTTGGCCTCACCCAAGACCCTCCTGGTGATTCTTCCCCATGTTAGTTTAAGAACCACTGGTATAAGAGAATTCTGAAACACAGGTGATGCTATATTTTGGCAGTGAATGATTTCATGTAAATCACTTTTGTAATTACTCTTAATGAATTAACCTTCTATATCCAAAGTAACTAATGCTGGAAAATCATGTAATAATAATAATAAAAAGCTATCAGTCATCTCTTAAGTTTTTAATATTTTTACCTTGATAGATGGTGGCTTATTATAAATGTATTAGGATAGAGGTTCGGGGTGAAGGAAAGCAGATAATCTTTATTTTCCTTATCTCTCCTTGCCTCCTCTTTTTCATTATCTAAAGAAGTTAACATCACATGCTCCATTAAACAAGATGCAGCTTTTATTATCTTTTATCTCTCCTGAACCCTTTCTGTAAATGCTATTTGATTACTCTTGCATGTTGAGATAGGGATTTAGAATAATCAAAACATCAAGAAAGTGATGCTTGGTTAATCTAGGGCAGTGCAGCTTTCTCTGCATAGGTAAATGGGTTGAGACTGATGCAAATATAAGTTCTATTGAATGGACTCAGATAATGTTTTACAGGAGGGATAAGGTGAGAGACTTGATGCTAACACATAAACAAAATAAAATTGTAATAAACATGTTTTCCAACAAAAGAAGTGTTAAACTCTGTGGGAAAAGAAGAGCCCCGATAGTCTAGAGATCTGAAATTCACTGCAGTTAAATACTAAAGGTATTTAATTGAGTTGTTCATTTGTGCATGCATTCATTTATCAAATATTAATTGAAAAGTTCATATTTCCTACTGTTGTCTGCTTTCAGCTGAGCCGAAACTATGTTTCCGGAATTCCTTTCTCTGTGTTATGTCCAGATTAGTGTGGACCACAGACAAGAGATGTTTTGCGTGAGATTTGGAAGACAGAAGTGAAGCACAGCCATATTCTCTCTGGGGCACTGGGTCACTTATCTCTTGGCTCACCATGTTGAAATGGGACAGCAGCCAAGGCTACAGCATTTCCAGATCCTACTGGATACTTTTCTCCAGCTTTTCAGATTGCTGTACCACTTGTAGGTTTACCTTCATTATGAAAGATGCCTACTTCTGCCATTTCAACTGTCATTGAAGGTAGATTATTAGAGGTTGTTAGAGACCAGTTTAAATTCCGACCTCTCTGTGTGGGTATCCAGCCCATCCTCATGGTTCCCAATCTATCCTTGTCTAGTCCCCATTGTTCACTTCCTTCAGGACTGCCTGCCCTACCGGTGGTAGACTGCAGGTCTGAACACAGGGGCAGCAGGTTCTGAATGACTTTTCAACCAGCTCTCACAATTTCATAAAGTCAAATCTTCATAATAAATCTTTGTTAGATATTACCCCTAGTGTTTCTACTATACTGATTGAACCATGATACAGACTTTGGTACTAGAAATGGTTATAAAGGAATTAAATCTAAAACTGATATTCAAATTGGTTCTGACCTCATGGAATTGATTCTCTGCTTTGTTTAGATTTCAAGGTATCACCGATCCTATTTCCGGTGGTAAAGGGGCCAAACCATGTAGCGGCGAATGAAGCATTTATTTTCGTTATTACCTGCAACCACATACGTTTAGAAGGCAAGAATTTTGTGACCAAGCATGTAGTTGCAAAATCCCAAATTTCTTTGACTTACAAGTCACAAAGATTTATTTCTAGTTCATATAATGTGAAGACCTCTGCAGGGTTGCTGCAGCTGCACTTCACCTATCTTTTCATCTTGCACCTCAGGCAGAAAGAGAAGTCGTAATATGAAAAATGTCCTACTTATGGCAGGACAGACAAGCAAGAGTGCTGGTGGGAGCGTATTCCCTTGGAGGTCTAGGCTCGAACACTGCATTGGTCACATGAATTAATATTTGGCAGGCAAACATGTCAGTCACATAGTCAAAACTGAATTCTTTGGGACAGGAATGTACTATCCTCTTCCAAAAAATGAATAATGAAGTGGTAAACAACAATGTGACCCACAACAGTAATTTATTAGTTGACTCAAAATGAGGTTGATTAGTATTGATTAAAGGTCTGAAAAATCAAGTGCCAAGGACAAAATATAGTGAATTAAAAATTATGGTGAGAATAAAAATAAATAAAAATATTAGTTTCAGAAGAGGAAAAAAGCAATTATGGAAGAGACATTTCTGAAACAAATAAGAAAAAAAAAATTTCCTTGAAATAAAAAGTTCTGATTTTGCATCAGGGTATATTGATGAGAAAAGACATAGCTAGGTAAATTCTGGTAAATTTTCTGACCCTAGCTACTAATTTTTAAAAAAGAAAGAAAAAGAATACTTTTTTTCAAGCAGAATTAATAAAATATTCCAAAAGAAAAAAAAAAAAATCAGGCCATCATCAGGTATTTCATCTCCAAAACTGGAAGACTGAAAGCAACAACAACAACAAAAATGAAACAGCAATATGGAGAGCAGTTAAAGTGAAAAGGGCTGTTGTCTACTGAATCCTGTATCAGCTAAGATCTCACTCATTGGTGAAATACAAATAGATATCTGGGGTTATGCAAGAATTCTGAGTCTTGTTTCTCACTAACAACGACAACAAAAACAACAACAACAAATATATGAATCAGTGAAGAAACCTGAAAATTGTAAATAAGAAAAGTGTAATAACATGATATATAGGCTACATGACTAGATATATAGCTAAGTAGCTAGTTATAGGTGGATACAGAAACATATATACAAGCAGCAATATGCAGGACTACATTGAGCCAGTCACTATCTATACAAGCAGACTTGCAGTATATGGCTGACATCTTTTTCCAAATTTGGGGCCCCAACTGATTGGGCAGGTTTCTATGTCATTGTTACATTTTGAATAATGTCTTCTGTAATATAAAGGGTTACATTTATATTTCCTGGAAGTTTTATAGAAGGACTTTTGCAACACAAAGTACTTATTGGTACTGGTCTCCTGTGGGGATGTATGACTTAGTGGAAAAAATAGTTTTGATAAATAGTATATTCCTAAGTGTTTGGTTATAAAATAGTAACTGTTTTGATTTGAAATCTGCAGAATTATCAAATTTTCAAGGGAAACATGAAAGGAATAGTAATTTCATTAATTGAGCAAAAACAAGAGAAAAAATGCAAAATAAAGGTGAAAATAAAATGAAAGGAACAAAATCAAATTATCGGTTTTTAAGGTAAATGTGAATAATAAATAAGAAAGCCTAAAAATTTGAAATGAAATGAAAAATAACCTAGAAAGTAAGAAAAAGAACTTCAAAAGAATATCTATATAACATGACAAAATAATATCTTTGTAATTGTTTCTTCTTTTATCAAAGGGAAATGAATAGCCATAAGTGCCTCTGGCACTAAGAGAGACATGGAAGTAAATATCAATTTTAATAAATTAAAAAATAAAAATGCAGGAGGTAGGAATAGAAAAAAAACGCATTTAATAACAGCAAAAATTTAAAAAACTTTCGATGGATGGATAAATAAGTCAATTCTCTGTGGGAGGATAAGAGTAAAATAGGCAAACTATTTTTAACCTGATGATGTACAAAGCATTAATATTTACAAAGTATGAGTTCTTAAAAATAGAAAAACAAACAATTCAATAGAAATCGGATAAAAAGCATAACTAAAGAATTCACAGAAAACCAAAATTTAATGGAAAAAAAATTACACTAAAATATGCTTATATTCGCTAAATATAATATGTTGTCTAAAAAATAAGACTATACAAATTAATATAATGAAAAATGTGATTACCCTATACCCATTAGACTGGCAACAATTAGTAAGAAAACACCTACAGTTATCAGGATTATGAACAAAAGAGCATGCTTATCTATAAAGAAAACGAGAATTATAATCTTTTTAGGAAGAAATCTGACAACATGTATTAAAATTAAAAATACAAAATGTCCTTTCAATCCAACATTTCCATTCTAGAGTAGAAACACTTTCATCACAGTAGAAACACAGTTAACAGCATATAAGTTTTTACATGTTTAAGGTATCTAAGGTTTCATTGCTTATAGTGGCCAAAACTAGAAATATCGAAAAAACCTATCAATGGAAGAATGACACTGTTGGAGATAGCTTTCTGTTACAACTTGGAAATTTGTTCAATTTGACATATGCTGGAATACTTTTATCTAACTATAGGAATATACTATTTTTATGCAAACATGGAACATTTATGAAAGTGACTACTCTCTGGGTTCCAAACTAAATCTCCAGAAATTCAAAAGTATCCAGAAAATACTCTTGTGATTAAAATACAATAAAATTGAATATCAAAAATAAAAAGATGCCCAAACCAACAACAAGGATATTAATGATGACATCAACAATAAAAATCATAATTCTTGGATTTAATATAAAATAATAATTAATTTTAAGTATCTAGGAGTCAATCAAGATGGTGCATAGGAAGGTCCTAAGCTTGCCTACTTCCACAAGTACACCAAATTTATGGCTATACATAGAGCATCTGTATCTCTCCCTGAAAGAGATACAGAAACGAGCTGAGTGACTCCTACACTTCAGCCAAATGAGAAAATATCCAAATAGTTACCATATCTAAAGGAATAGGAAAGACTGAGACATACTCTTACCGTAAACCAAAAGAAAGCTGGGATAGTTACACCTAATTAGGCAAAACCAACAACTGTATTAAGAGACCAAGAAGGTCATTTTATAATGATTAAGGGGTCAATTCATCAAGAGGACAAAGCATTTGTAAGTATTTATGCACTTAACATAGAAGCATATAAATATATAAAGCAAATATGAACAGTTGTAAAGAAAAAAGAGAGAGCAATACAATAGCAGAGGACTTCACATCTCACTTTCAACAATGAATAGATCATCCAGGCAGAAAATAAATAAGAAAACATTGGTCTTAAAGTACACATTAACAGATGAACCCAACACCTATTAACAGAACATTATATTTAACAGTGTATATTTTTCTCAAATGCACATGAAACATTCTATGGGAAAGATCACATGTGAGGTCACAAAACAAGTCTTAATAAAATTAAGATTGAAATTATATCAAACATTTTTTTTCCAACTACAAATGTATAACACTAGAAACCATTTAAAAGAAGAAATGAGAAAATTCAACTCTGTGGATATTAAATGACATGCTCCTGAACAACCAATGGGTCAAAGAAGAAATTAAAAAAGAATTAAAAATATCTTGAAACAAACAAAAACAGAAATACAAAATATCAAAACCTATAGGATATAGCTAAAACAGTATTAAACGAGAAGTTAATAGTGATAAATGCCTGACTTAAGAAATGACTCAAATAAACTACCTAACTTTATCCTTCAGAAAACTAGAAAAAGGAGTACCAACTAAGCCCAAAGTTAGACAAAAGAAAATAACAAATATTAGAGTGGAAATAAATAAAATAAAGACTAAAAAGGCAAGAGAAAAGATTAATGAAACCTAGAGTTGTCTCTTTGAAAAAGATAAAAAAGACACTTTTCGCTAGATTTACAAAAAAAAAGAGGAGACTCAAATAAAATTTAAAAAAAGGAGATGTTGCAACTATAACCATGGAAATAGAAATAATCATGAGACCACTATGAACAATTACACACCAACAAATTGGAAACTGTAGAAGAAATGGCTAAATTCCTAGAAATGCATAAGCTACCAAGACTCAATCATAGAGAAACAGAAAAGCTGAAAAGACCAATTACTAGTAAATAGAATGATTCAGTAATAAAAAAAATCCCAACAAAAATCCAAGACCAGATGATTTCACTGGTGAATTCTGCTAAACGTTTAAAGAAGAATTAATGCCAACCTTTCTTAAATTCTTCCAAAACATAGAGGAAACCCTTTCAAACTTGTGTTTACAAGGCCAGCATAACTGTGATACCAAGCCAGACAAGGACACTGCAAGAAAAAACTATATAGATCAATATACAGTTTGAACCTCCTTTCATTTTCCTACTTCATTTTATGAAATATTCACATGTGATATTTATGTATCAAAGTTTATAGCATTTAATACCATTAGCATTCTCTTTTGAATCACTGTTCCCAGTTAATTATCCTTAGTTCTGCATTGAAATGAACTTCATGCTGGCCACTAGTTATTCTGCCACAGCTCCTCTATTCATCTTTTGGCTGGTGAAGTTGCAACATCAAGAAGTCTTCTACCTCCATTTCCACCAGGGATTACGGTTACTATCATTTTTGAGTTTTTATAGATTTGAAAACATATTTCTGTTGCCTTTATCTGAAAAACATTTTGGCTCACACATTCTTTCCCCTAGGACTTTCTATCTATTGATTATTTCACACTCTACTATCATTTTATATTCCTATCGCTGAAGCCAACCTTCTTTTTTTTTAATGTCTGGATCATCGAAAAAATATTCCTTTACTTTAAAGTCCAATTACCTTAAGGACATGATTTAGTTTAATTGTCTCATATCATTTTTTTCTAATACATAGTATAATGTTCTAGTTTGCAGACACAGGTGTTATTTACTTTTTAAAAGTTTACTGCTTCTATTATAGTAGGGTATATAATTCAATTCCAATTTTCAGGTTTTTCTTCTGAAAAAAATAATTATATGTATGCTATATAACTTTTATAGCTATCACTTTCCACAGCTTGTCTTCTATACTATTGATATTGTTTTCTGTCATATCTTTTGAATTTCTGCTGCTTGCAAGTGGTTTTAATCTGTTTTTTTTTTTAAAAAAAACTAGTTTCAGAGAAAAGAATGCATTAGGCACACTTTTTCTGAAATATTTAAAAAGAAATGCCAACTTATGTTAAAATTATTTGATCTGCTAAACATAGAATTATAATTAATTAGGCCATGTGGAAACAAATACGATGTGGGACTCATATTATATTATTTAGGGGAGAGGTGATTGGTACTTGGAATATAAATATCAGCTGTAATGGAGAGAAGTACTGAGATATAATTTGGAATATAGTACAGAGGATTTGGTGATCGGTTAGATGTAATAGGCGACATTAAGGGAAGTGATTTTTAACTGCTATAGATTCAATCATATTATCCCTGATTATACCATTAGGATCACATTGAAATTCTCCACTCATTATACTTCTGCTCAAAATTATATATAACTAATCAACGAGGAAATCAATCAACAGCAAAAATCAGTAACACATTCTCCTAATCCAGGCGGCAGTACCAGCTCTACAGAAAATAGGACATATATATACATATAATCTCCACTCTCTTGGATTTCTATGAGCTAGCTCTATTACAATCTTTTTCATTTCAATAAAGTCTAAAGAATAAAACACCATTGAGATCCAAGATGATGACATCTTTTTACTGTAAAAATAAAGTTTCCAATATCCAGTAATAGGTTAGATTCTAAGTAGAAACTTTTAGATACTGAAAGTATGTAAATATAAAAATGCTGGAAAAACATACAAAGAATCACCTTAAAAGTGCCAATGAGGTGACAAATGATTAAGAAATACTCAATTGAGGGAATGAATGCATGTGGGACCACAAGAAAAAGAGCAAAGAAATGAAACTATTTTTATCTGAGAGAGTTTGAGAAGCCAGATGATTGTTTTCAGGGCCTCATAAGGCTTGTAGTATGTGAGGCAAAGTCCTGTTAATAGATTCTTCCTCTCAGAAATCTGGGAGATCAAAAGCCTGTACCTTTAAAAAGATGTAAAAATGAGAACAAAGGTGAGGGGGAACAAAAACGAGAATAAAGGAGTCCCCTAACCCAGCTGTCCTCATCCTTTTTGGCACCAGGGTCCGTTGCTCCTATGAGAATCTAATGTCTGATTGATCTGAGGTGGAGCTGAGGCAGAGCTGAAGCAGTGACGCTAGTGCTGGGGAGCAGCTGCAAAAACAGATGAAGCTTTGCTTGCTCACCTTCTGCTGTGCGTCCCAGTTTTTAACAGGCCATGGACTGGTATCGATTGAGATCCCTGCCCTAACTCCATCCACCCCAAGTGGACTACAAGGCAAAATTGTCTATTTTAACCTAATGCTAACCCCGGAATTTGTACCCAATGCAAGCTCTCATTCAAACCTGGAGACTGAATTCACATCTCTGTGGTCTGAAAAACCACAAAGCAATAATTAAGTTTAAAGTAACCCTGGGTTTGTATTTATCCAAGAGGCCTAGAAAACATAAGCACAAAACCTCTCTGAAAGGCTTCAATATCTCCCAGACTTTAAATAAACCATACAAATATAATTTTTAGTAAAATGAACACAATGAGCAAAGTTAATAAATTTAGTGAAAGAAAATACCATGAAAAACCAACAGAACAACAGACTGCAGAAATAGATATGCAAATACTTCAGTTACTAACATTATTAAAAATTAAATAATTATGTTTAGGTATTTAAAAATATAAAATTTGAATATTCTGAAGAGAGTAAAAGTCTATAAAGAATGGTGCGGTAGCTTTGAAACAATCAAATAGGATTGCTAGATATGAAAAGTAAAATGAGAGAAATTTTAAGAGGCAAATTTAGTGGCAAATAAGATACAGCTGAGAGAATTAGCGATCTGAAAGATCATGTAAGGAAATTATCCCGAATGTAATAGATAGGTAAAGAGATAAAGAGATGGGGCAACATCACTATTTAAAAAGAAAATGACAGAATTTTGGTGAGTAGATGAAAGGTTAAAATCTACAGATGCAGGATCCAAACGTGCAGCATGCGGTACGTAACAAAGAAATCTATTCCTATTCACATCAGAGTGTCACAGCCATACACAAGGGACCAGGGGAATAAAGTGTTTTGTTATGCAGTTAAAATATTTTTCTAACTTTTCATATAATCATGTCTTTGACTCATGAGTTCTTTAAGAATATGTCTTAATTTTTAAATATATTGAATTTTTATGTTTTAGTGATTACTCTCTTAATTTTTGTGCGATGAAAGAATATGGTCTGTACTAAAATAATCCTCTTAACCTTTTTGAAACATAATTTTAGGCACAGATCTGGTCTATTTTATAAATATTGTGTGCTTGAAAAAAAAAGTGTATTATTTAATTGTTACATGCATTAGATTAAGCTTGTTAAGCATTTTATCAGTCATTGCTCAATCCTAGAAAACAGAAATCAACCACACTGAATATTTTAAATTAAGGAAGGTTTATTTAAAACAGAGGTATGCTAGTATTGCGAGAGCTGGAGGAGTGAAAGGTAGAAGGAAAGACTACCAGAGCTGAAGGAGCTACTTTTGCTCTAGGCTGCCTTTTCTGCTATCGAGTTTAGATGCTGATGAACCGCTAAGGCAGCATTGCTGTCACTGACTGGAAGCCATCACTATTTTTATGGCCAGGGCTACCAAAACAGCTGGAACCTTCAGTAGCCTTCAATTACCTAAACCACTTGAAGTAACTTGCTACTGCTGTTGGTACTAATGAACTTATGAAAATTTGTTAGAATCCAATGGTGCCTGCTGTCATTTGTGACTGCTACTACCAGAGCCATGGTGGCTGCTTTAAAATCCTTTTCAGAGCATTCTAACATCTCATTCATCTCAGTGTTGGCATCACTTGATCACTGCTTTTTCTCTTTAAAGTTGTGATTTTTTGTTCTTGGTACAATGGGTGATATTCTACTCTATCTTCTTCATTTTGTTTATTATGTTAGGAGACTCTGGGTCTTATTTAAATCTTGTATTTTATTAGGCATTTGCTCTCCTTAGGTTTGTGATCTGGTCATGGCTGATTTTGTGGGCTGC
The DNA here is from genome assembly GCF_000325575.1 of Pteropus alecto. Classification (NCBI taxonomy): domain Eukaryota; kingdom Metazoa; phylum Chordata; class Mammalia; order Chiroptera; family Pteropodidae; genus Pteropus; species Pteropus alecto. Next base: position 433,145 of record NW_006434369.1, read on the forward strand.
AGTTCAAATGGCCGTTTAACTATCAGAGCCTTTATGCTGTTATTTTGTTTTCTTTCATTTATCTGGTGCTGCTGGGTCTCCTGCTAGTCCTTGCTGAAGTTACCTGAAGGAGGCTAGTAGGTTTCCCAGGCCAGGCTACTCACTGTCTCTTGATGTGGAAGATATGTGGTAGTAACTTCCTCAGACTCCAGCTGCTTAAGTGTCTCCATAAGGAGGAGCATCTCAGCACATGGGGCCAAAAAAATTTTTTTCCAAGACCATACCACTTGCTTTGGCTGCATCTCATTTACCAGCTGTACCCACTGATACTGGGTAAGGAAAGGGTCTTGGACCTACAGGAACAAAAGGGCTCCCTGGACCAAGCTGCTCTCTGTAACTGGGTCTTTCCAGTCTGCCAGCCTCCTTGGTATCTCTTGATGGGAAAGGTAAGTCTCAGGCCCAGTGGAGAAGGGGAGTGCTTCCCCTGGCTGCTCATCCCTGGTGCGGCTCTCAACTGATGGCTCTTATTAGAGATGTTGAGCTCTCCTGATGTCGCCAGAGAGATGTCCATTCAATCTGGAAGGAGAAGAAGGCAACCTAAACGGCCCTCTTTTGGGACGTGTTGGATCTGGGTGGCCTTCTGTTGGGTGGTGTTCCAAACTAGCTTGCCATTTTCCTACCACCTGTGCTAGTTCTTCTTTGGTTGACTGCTGTGGCACATCGGGTTTTAGAGTTGTGCTTAGTGGAGAGAAGCAAAAA
>NW_006434369.1:433938-443385 GCF_000325575.1 Pteropus alecto
AAAAATGAATATGTTACCTTATCCAGACTGAAAAATCCTTATTTTTTTTAAACTGTATACATATGATATATGTGTCCTCTTATTTAGATATTTTAAAAATAAATTAGAATTTTAATATAAGTAGTTTACTAGACTTAATATTTTTGGCCTGTCTAGTGTTCCCTTAAAATTTACTCTATAGGAAATGCAAAAAGGAGTTTGCATGCGAATAAATTTTTTCCCTAACTGTACATTTCTATTGTAAAAACGAGATCCAACAAGCATCGCCAACAAGGTGTGATCACTGACCATATAAATAATGACCTCATCTATACTTTATGTGCATAATATATTTATTCTATTGGTTTTATTATATTCTGAATCGTATAATTTGATTAAAAATACAGGTTAACGCTTATTGAAAAACTATACAAGAAATTTTTATAAAATTAATTGATTTTGTTAATGAATACCTAATATGTATGTTATTTTAAATATGTTAATCAAATTTCTCATTATAATAGACCTACAAGCATAGTATTATTATCTACATCACATAAATGATAAAACTGACACAAATTTTCCCCCATTACTTTTCCATAATTACATAGCTATAAAAGTGGAAAAACTGGGAAATGAGTTCATATTTCCTTCCAAAGTCCATGTTCTGTACACTATACTACTTTCTTTGTAAAAATTAACGATATCAAATTAATGCTGAAAGAAAATAATGCTTTGTAAAAATTAATGATATCAAATTAATGCTAGAAAGAAAAAAAACTGTTACTAAGCTTATCTGATTTCTCTCATATTTTTCATAAATTCAAAACTAGAATTTTTATTTTTAGCAGAAAATAAAAAAATATTAAAATAAGAAATCCTACAGAAATGAGGATCCAAGACACCTTTCTCTCTTTCACTGCTTTACCGTATTTTTAAAAATTCTATTAGAATCAGAAATACATACTCAAAATAGAAAACAGGTATTTGATTGAGGAACATAAATATCTCATGAAATTAAAAAAAAATTCCCTAATCTCACTGTATATAAGTAGACAGTAGGAATAAGCTTCTCTAGTGTAAATCGTATAGCATTATTTTGAGCTTGATGTAAATATTTATCTGTATTTCTGGGAAGATTTATAAGAGTAACTATTTTGTCAGTGTATTCATAGAATTTACTTGTATTTTTAATCTGGAATTTTTTACCATGTAAGTTTAAGTGCTTCATGGGAAGCAATTTCATTCTGAAATGGGACACTGGAAACATTTTACTTTTTTACCTGTTTTCAAGGTCCAAATGATGCTGTATCTGTGAAAAAGAGTTCACATTTTGTCATCTCACAGAGAATCTTCCATTCAAATGCCTGGCATTGGCTTGTTAAAGAGGTTTCAAATACATTTTACTGGAACATATAAACATCTAAATAAAACTGGATGCATTTTTCACTTGGAGAACAAAGGTTAAAAACCAACATTCTTCAGCTTTCAAATCTATAAATGTCACCATTTCAGCTAAAGAAAGAACTCTTTGTGGAAAAATATTTAATAAAACATTTAAAGGAAGACTGATATATTTTTTCAGGCTTCCTTTAAAAATTAGAAATAACTGCTTCCAACATTAATATACTCAACGAAATAAGCTTTGACCAGACATTTTATCTATCTCCTTGGGTTGATGGTAACCAGCCAAATCTCTTTTAGTGCTCACCTTTCTTCGGAATAATGCTTGGATAACGGTGCTTTTCTACTGAATGTTTTTGTTAACCCTTTTAAAGTTTAGAATTTTTGGTTTTCTTTTTAATTTAGCATTTAATTGTAGGCTCTGGAGCTTATGGCTTTGCATCTCTAACCCTTTGACTATTTCTTATCTTGGAATGTACTGCAGTAAGACTTGGCCATTACATTAATTTGTAAAAGTATTTCCTGCTTGGTTGTAAATTAAGATCACGCAGGGAGAGGGTGCAATCAAATACTGAATTCTGAGTGGTAATCTAAAGTCAAATACTGTTACTGATTTGAATGTAAAACCAAAAGCCAAGAAACTGGCTAATCTCTTGAGGAGGGTCCCCACTACCTCTCTCATGAAGTGTGTGTGTTATTTAAAGTATAGATATATAATATCCCTAATATTTAAAGTATAAATACATGTACTTAAAGTATATATCTCTCTATATATGTACTAAAACAAAACAAAACAAAACAAAACAGCTGATACCCAACTCTTTTTGTTTGTGCTCATTTAGCGATTCCTAAAGCAATCCCTGAACTCAGAAGTACTCTGGTTTTTGTTGAAAGAATATGCTTGTAGGGTAACACTTTACTATATCTTTTAAAAAAATTTATTCTTTTTATTTAAATAGCACTTAAATAGGTTTGGTGGTGGTGAAGAGAGTGATTTTATAAAATGAAAGAAATATAGATATTTAATTTAGGTTTCCCCTACTATATACCATTCATAGATATGGAAATAATGTTATGCGGTGAATCTCATTACATATATTTTCCCTTATGTATTGCAATTAAAAATTTAATTCTTTACTGACATAAATAGCATTCCTACATCCTTCTCTGCGTGGATATCAAATTTTTCTCTGGGTCTTCCTGAAAACAAGTTGGTCTTGGTTGACATTTTTGGGTTACAGTAAATCTAATAATCTCTGTATACACATTTTGATCGCAATAGACATTTATTAGGCATTTAATGTGTGCCAGGTTGTTGGTCTCAGAGCTCTCCCTGATCACATCCAGTCACAAGCAAACACAATAAAAAAGTCAGAGTCTGAACTGATAAAAATAAACCCAACTCTATTTCTGTTTTCTACTGCATCTCTATTGTCCTTTTCCTGTAATTAACAAATCTCAAAACATTACATCCATCTTGCAGTCTACAAGATTGACTATGTCTTGCTTAATTACAAAAAAATGATGTTTCCCCCCTCATTTTTTTTTTTTTTGGCACACATTTGTTTTGGAAACAAAAACTAACATAAATAATTAAATAATTTCTGGACCTTTTTCCTTATTGCTCATGCTAGATGACAAGTGAACATTTTTTTATTATAATTATGGATTGTTAATAACTAATATAGGATGAATGTACAAACCAGGTATTTGTTTTCCACTAAATCATATGAATATACAAATCTACTCTCCCTGTGAGCTTTATTTCAAATCTTTATTATAGTTAAAAACAGGCACAGTCAACATGCCCAATAAAATACTATAAATTTAATATATTAGGCACATTCTAACAATAGTCTGAAGGTTTACCTTGTTAAACAAGTGCCACTGACATGCTAATAATAAAAAGCGATTATTAATGAGTCATAACTTGCTTTAAAAATGTCTCTGGCATAAATTTTATAAGTTTGGTTTTATTTTTAACTGTTTTCCATGTTATATTCTTCCCATTCCTTCTCCAGCTCAGTGATATTTTAACTGTTGGAGATTTAAGTGAAATTGTTCATTTGTTGGATTGGAACTATTATTTTGATACAGCAGGCAGGGCATTTTCATTGTCTTAATATCTAGTGCTTAATGTTCACTGAGGCCATGTAACTTTTTATGGAGATTCTAGAAAGCATGGATTGTTCTCACTATTCCCCTAGGGCTTAAATCAGTGCCTTGCACATAAGTTAGCACCCTATAAATGACTGTTAGATTAGTATGTGATGATCATAGCGAATAAGAATATCAAACCTTTCCTATCCTTTGATTTTCATCCTGCAACCAATTAGTTTACCAGAATCGTGTTTCTTCTTTGCTCGAAAATGCAACTATACTCTCACCCAGGTCACTGCATTCACGAAGGTAAATCCGTAATCTACTCATTCCTTAAACCCATTTTAATTAACAATCGTGAATATTTAATTTCCAATGAAGTCTTAGCAAAGCTCAAAACACCTCTTCTTATTATTGAGAAATTCAAATGATGGTAAGAATACCGCATCCATTCGGTTGGAAATTAGTGCATTCATTAAAGGTTTTATTTAAATAAACAAAATCATTACATTTTTGTAGCACCAAATAGCATCAGCTATAGAATCGATGCTAATTTATTTTCATAAATTTGCTCTTCGCATGAAATGCTATGGTTCACACGGCAAGTCATGGAAAGCTGTGCCCATGTAGTCAGGCCCCATTATCCTTGCAGCAGGGGTTCTCCAACCAAGTCACTTCATCTGTTTTCAAGACAGAAAAAGACAGGATGTGGTGGATTTTCAAAGAGCCCATCTGTGTAATGTTTCAGCTCTCAGCCACTGGTCTCTCCAACACCAGTGATAACTAAATCTCCGTGATGTACCGGATGGCATGGGTTGTATTATTTGTATAGCAAGTAATCTTCCGGCAACTCCACAGGTGGCCAGAGAATGGTTAGTAAGCAGTGGGAATGGTTTTAGCAAGGTGACTACTAACCGTGACTTAAATATTAAAATAACCCAAACTGACAGGCTTGTTATTGTTGCTTTTGTTTTTCCTCTTAATTAACTTTCACTGCTTCATGTGCATGTGCATATTATACTGAGGTAGACACACATGACAATAATATAAACCAATGATTCTAGAGATCACTGGATTAAATAGAATTGAAGTTATTAAAATGGTTTAATTTTCACAACCTTTATTCCCTTCTCCCATTTCAGATCCTTAAAAACTACTAAGGGGAGATATTTTCAGGTCATTTATGATCTATTACTATGAGGTCAGGAGAAGTCTGATTTTAAAGATTATGGAATTTCAGTTAGAATAAATTTGATTGCAAAAAGTTTGCTTCTATCTTCAAAGAGTATAAAAGAACAAAGAGTGCTTGCTATTATGCTGCAAAATCACAGGGTATGTCCCATGAAAAGTCTTGCTCTTGCCATCAGACAAAACTTAATTTTTTTGAAATTAGGTTTTTTTAGGTATAAATTACATACAATAATATTCACCCTTTTCAGGTGCAATTTTCTATAAATTTTGACAAATGCATATAGTCATATCACTACCATTATAATAAAAACACAGATAATTTCCATCATATCAAAAAATTCCCTCATGTACCTTTGTAGTCAATTTCTTCTTCCCTCTCCCAGACCCTGCCAATCAGTGGTCTACATTCTGTCCCATTGTTTTGCTAGAATATTAATCAAATGGATTGATACAGTATTTTATAAGTTTCTTGGGTCTGGATTCTTTAAAAAATCCTCATGCATTTAGAATTCATCTATTTTTTGTATGCATGAAAAGTCTGCTTTATTCTTGAGTAGTATTCCATCATTTGAATGTAACATTGTTTGTTGATCAGTTGATGAGCATTTGAGTTATTTCCAGATATCGACGTTTACAAATAAAGTTACCCTAAACCTATGACTAGATTTTTATATGGATTCTTTTTTTGGATAAGTGGGATTGCTGTGTTGTATTATAAATGTGTCTTTAACTTGGGAAGAAACTGCAAACTGTTTTTCATATTGGTCGCGCCATTTTTTATTGCCACCAGAAATTTACAAAGTTTATGTTGCTCTGTTTTAGCAACACCTGATATTGTTATTTTGCTTTTATCATTCTTATAGACAAAATACCTTACTGTAGTTTTAATTTGCTTTTTTCTCATAACTAATAATGTTGAGCATCTTTTGACATGTTGATCTGCCATTCCTATAGCATCTTTGAGGTGCCTGTTCAAGTCTTTCGCTCATTTTAAATATTCGGTTGTTTATTTTTATTATTGAAATATTACAGTTCTTTATATATTATGAAAATCAGTTAGTTTGATATATTTATTATATATGTTTTGTAAATATTTTCTACTAATTTGTGGTTTTCTTCATTTTCTTGAAAATAACAAGGAGTCAGAGAACAGGTGGATGGAAATGGCGTGAGGGCTTTGAGGATCAATGCAATGGAATGTCATTACTCAGAGCATCTGGCCTCTGATGTCAGGAAATCAGCTGTCATGAAGAGACAGAGCAGATATTCATTTCTGAGACAGAAGATCAAGAAACACAGGTTCCTGGCTCTTGTTATTTTGCTTTTATCATTCTTATAGACAAAATACCTTACTGTAGTTTTAATTTGCTTTTTTCTCTTTTGGGGAAGCTTAATTCCAAGAGTGTTAAGCTGCACCAAAAAAAAAAAAAAAAAAAGCCTATGATTCATTCTTGATCACAAGACTACAGGTCTTAAAGCAGTTTTTCAAACTGTGATTCCTGGACCATCTTCATCAGAACCTCCTGAGACGTCATTTAATATACAGATTCCTGGGCCCCACCTCAGGCTTGTTGAATCTAAAGTGTTTGGAGGATGGCCAGTAAGGTTTTAGACTTTTTACATGCTTTCCAAGAGACTGCTAAAATATTCCCCAGACTTAACGTATCACAAATATTAAACATTAAAAGATTGTGAGAGAGAGGAGATATGAAGAGGTAGCTGTATGTTTTTATAAAGTTCCTGCCTGTGGATGAATCTTTTCAGGAGCTACAGCTGTGTCTGATTCTAGAAGTAAAATCAATCAGCAGTATTTCTGCAGAAGCCAAAAAGGGAGAGAGAGAATTAATATTTTGAACTAATGTATCAATTAATGGTATATTATAAAATATACAATATATTATAGAGATAGATTGGTAGTATAGACAGAGTAATTTATACCAATGGAAGATTCAGTAATTGTGCAAACTATTTAAATATAATAATCAGAACCATATTTTAACTAGAAAATTTTGAATTTTGTTTTGAATGAAATGCTTTATTTCATCATCTGAAGTGGCAGCAATATCTCTAGTAATATGTCAAAAATGTATAAACTATTTATATTTAAAGTTTAATTGCAATAGCATAAAAATATAAAGGTACCCCAGCCATTGAAGCCTGGGAAGCCTTTTGATGTAGAGTTCTTAATCAGAACTCTAAAGGCTGTTTCTTGGTTTTCTCTCTTATTTTGAGTATTATACAGTGATTATTATCATGTTTAATTCCGGATTTTACGCCTGAACCTGTAAATTCAAGTGAAAGTTTAGCCTATAAATATGAATAACATTCTGAATAGAAATATGCTTTGTGAAACAAAATGGCAAGTGATTTTAAATCTAAGACATAAAGCCTGACTTAAAAATATCAATTACAGGCTATTATTGTTTAAATAGAAAACTAAATAGAACCATAGACGATTCTCTTTAAAGTGCAAAGCCATGAGCACAGGAAGCCTCTGACTTTTCAGTTATGTCTATTTCACAAGTGAAAAAGAGACCTTTGCTCTTGTGGGCTGTTTTGTTTCTATGTTCTACCCCAGTAACTCACCAAAAATGAAAAACAGATTTTGGCTCTGTTATAGCATTATTTTAAAATAATAAGTCATATTACCACATACGAGCAAATTTATTTCGGTTTGGTTTTTGTTGCAGCATAAATTAACAAGGTGTCACATGAACATCATGACCCAATTTTTATCTTATGCACAGTAATTCATAACTGAGAACAAGGCCTCCTTCTGCAGCTCAGCGAAACTGTACGTGGAGAATTTCACCAGCTCAGCTGGTTCTAGGGGACAGAAACTCTCCTGTATCCTGACTGTCATCTGGTAAAAACATTTCCACACTTTGTGACTCATGCAAGCCTTGATCTCACGGTGCTTTCACTTCCCACTAATCATATTCACAACCTCTGCTTCCTTTGCCCGAGTGTGGAGAATCTACCATAAAGAAAGTGCCCTTTCAGCTGTAGTTTCTCTCCATGCAGCACTACCCTGATTTTGGAAAGAGCTCAACTCCTCGCCTCCCCTGAGCACACAGAACAGCAGACTGGAAGAGTGAAAACTGCCAAAATGCTAATCATGGAAAAGAAAATAATAAGATCCAGATGGGACAAAATGGACATATTTCATTTATCCTGGGAAACTCTACAGTATATCATTTGTGATGCATAATACGCTGAGCCTTGGTCCTTTATAAACAAACACTACAGAGGCATATGCCACAAGATTATAAACAGAGTTGGCCATAAATTTGATGGGATCTACACTCTGCCTTGCACACACGGCTGTGGCTTATTCAGCGATATTCGGGGGCTACGGTCTGTTCCCTTGGCTGCTCATCCACTCTGTAATCTCAGCTCACCCAACAGGGCAGAATCCCAGAGGACCAATTCACCCTAATGAAACTCAGAGACACTGCACACCAAAGAAGCTACAGCTCACTGTGATGGGGCCCACACTTGCTTTGGGAAACCATGCTAAGGGCAGCAAGAAGGTTTCTGAAGAGCTCGAGAAGTTGTTCTCTTTAGTGGGAAGAAATGAGTTGTATAAATTGAGGTCAATTCTCGACCTCGGCCCATCTCTACTGATTCAGGAGATTTTCGCGAGGGTATCACATCCAACTTTTACCATGTTCTTTGTGTGACTCTAAAATAATGGCTCTGGGAAATATACTTGGAGAAACACTGAAAGAGATAAATGACTAGATACCTGCATTTATGAATATGAAAGAGATTTCCAAAGAGTCACTCTTTCAGCCTTATTCAGGAAGGAAATTGTCCTCAATTTTATTGGAGTATAATACAGGTATGATAGACTATAACTAGCCACTTAGATTGTACTACCCCCAGCAATGTGCTGCAAACCATTATATGCATTAGACAAACCCCACTAGGAACAAAAAGGGGTTTTCAATAATCGATTTCTTATGCTTTATGTGCTCTGCTTCACCTCTGCACCCCTGACCTGCAACATCCATGTAGGTGAATGGGTATATGTTAACATCCAGGATCACTTCTCTCTGTTCTGACCGATTTAAGAAGGAGCGTAGTAGAACCTGGAGAGAGCCAGACTCTGGGTACGTTAGCTAGATATTTAATTTCATGCAAATTATGTTAACACTTTCTTCCAAATCATTCATTCTAAAACTCAAGGACTATGTAAAACTGTTTGTAAGTTGGAGCATAGGGTAGGAAAATAAGAGGAATTTAGAAATCAACAGGCAAGATCAGGTTGTCCATGGCAAAGAACACAGAAGGGCAGGGAGTATCTGGTGGAGGGTACTTATTCCACCCGCTCTTTCCCAAGAAAAGTCAAATTGATGGGTGAGATGGAGGCAAAGAAATGCTCGGTATCTTTATGCATTTGGTGTTTTGGTCATGGCTTTGCCTCTTCAATAACTTATTATTTAATTTTTAGTCAAAAGTGGTTCCTTTTCATGTAATGTCTCTCTAATGTACGTGGCATATATTTTCTTTTGGATCAATAACAAACATTGCCTACTTAATTGTCTTCTGTTCCTTCCATTCTTGAGTCTTCGATCCTATGTATTTCGGAAAATAGTGATTAAGGAGAACAGGACACCATGGGTGCCTCTGTCTACATCCGTAAAGAATTGTCTAAAACCTCAGCAGATAGAACATGATAGTCACATAACACCAGGGTGTGTCCCTTTAGCTTTTCTCTTGGTATGGTTGTTTTTTTCTGAAAATGTTCTATAATATTATCATGGTAGA
>NW_006434369.1:443397-447268 GCF_000325575.1 Pteropus alecto
TATAATCAATTGATATCATTGTCCAGATCTGTCATAGCCTGAATATTTGTGTCCCCCCAAAATTCTTATGTTGAATTTTTATTCCAAATGTGATGGAATGAGTTGGGGCCTTTGGGAGGTGGTTATGTCATGTGGGTGGAGCCTTAATGAATGAGATTAGTGCTCTTACATGAAGAGATTAGAGAGCTCGCTAGTTCTCTTTCCACTATATGAGGATACAAGGAGAAACTGGAAGTCTGCAATCCAGAAGAGGGTTCTCACCAGAATCCAAACATGCTGGCACTCTGATCTTGGATTTCTAGCCTCCAGAATGGTGAGAAATAAAATTCTGATGTTTATAAGTCACCCAATTTGTGGTACTTTGTTATAGCAGTCCAAACTGGATGTGAGTAGACCACAGTTTATAACTGAGGCAAGAATCACTCGATGCCATTCTCTAAAGCTTTTCACCGAAAATTCCCAAACATCTGAGGTATAAGAAATATTATCTTTTAATTTTCCATACATCAACTTAATTTACTTTGTGCTCACTTCCTCTTGGATAGAAAAAACAAACTGCAGTCAAACTATTTTCCTACCACTATTTCCTCTCCAGGGCATCTAAATTCCAGGGTTTTTCATGGTGTCATGCTTACGGGTGGGGAACATCTGATTCTTGGTTATGATCACTACAAGCTGACATCTGTTGAGCCACATTTCATCTCACCTGCTCTGTAGACATCAGCTTACACAGGGAACTGTAGAGATGTCTCAGGCTTCTGACTACAGGAGCACTCCAGTTCCAGCTCCCCCTCAACTTGCTACCATCCACCTATCAGGCCCTTGAAATGTTTAGCTGCTTCATTTACTGGATTGAGAGATGGGGAAATCTGTGAATTCTTTAGGACAATAAAAGTTTTTTCTCTTTCTTTCTTTCTTTCTTTCTTTCTTTCTTTCTTTCTTTCTTTCTTTCTTTTTTTTTCTTTATAACATATCTTTGCTCTTCTAGGGTAGACAGGAAAATTTTTCCCATAACATGAAGAACTTGCCATTTTCCCAAAATGTTCTCTGTGGCTGGAAGATACACTTCTGTGCTTTTAGATTTTCAAACCAATCTAAGAATTCTAATACCCTATAACCCAAATAAGCTTGGAGAGAGGAGTACTGTGCAGGACCCTCTCATAAATTTTCTCTATTTATCTTTTTCCTCATACTGTTCTCCTTTTCTTCCTATGTGGCAAATTTTATCCAGACTCTACATGTTAAAAATACTCATACGGTTTTGTATTCTTTCAAATCTATTTTCTTCCTGGGTCCTGGTTTTTTATTTAAAAGGCAAAAGCCAATATTTTATTCTTCTATTCATTGCAGTCTCCAACATAATACCTCTTTTAAGACAATGTTGGCAAAATGTTTTTTTCTTGTTTGGTTGGGGTTGGGATGGGGTGAGAGTGGGAAAAAAAACAGGGTTACGGAAATAGTGGAAAAGTCATATTGGCTAATAAATAAAATATTTTCTCACCACACTTATTTATGATCTCATCTAAACATATTTTTAGGTTTAATTACAGAAAAATACAAAGTATGGTAGAGTTGGCGGGAAAGGGTCAATGAGTATGTGAACCAAATTAATGAATTTGATTTTTAAAATGTGTTTTGAATTTAGGCTTTTGTTCAGTTTCCATAAACCAATTATATTGAATTTCACAGAGGCATAAACTACATGGAACATTGAACAGACTAGATAATAAGTACAAGAAAAATTGCAGATCTCTTTTGTTTTGGAAATTTCAAGGTTTGAAAGTATATAAGTGACACTTGAAAACCATCCATGACTTAATCATGAGCTTTTGTCTTAGTTTGGGGTGTCCTAATTCATTTTGGACCTGGGCATGACAATTTCTTTTTATTTTCTTTAGAAACATTTTCTTCTTTGTGCCATTTTTTTTTAGCTGATAATTAGTCATGAATTGCCTTTTACTCTATTGTTTCATTTAAATCTAAGTCCCTTGGGTCATGGAAGCCTAGAGTTCCATTTCCTCCATAATGAAGTTGCTGAGGGTGAGCAGAGTCTGACAATATTTTCAGTATAACAGAAGACACAATGTCTGGCATTAGAAGGAAACAAAAGTTGAGATCTAGGGTTGAGTTTACCCAAAGCTCAAAAGGTAAGAAACAAAAGCAACTATATAAACAAAATGTCTCACACTTCATGGTCTACTATAATACTAGAATTATAAAAGGCAATTCTAAGACTTACTATGTAATTTTAATTTTTGCTCCTTAAACTTTCAGGTATCTGAATATCTGGAAGTTACTGATATGTGTTGATTAAAATAAACAGGTATTCAATGTCATGCTTGGAGGTAAGGAAGAGGGGATAAAGGAAATTAAGATGTGTTGAGCACTAATTATATGAAAGATGTTAACATTCATTCCTTTGGTAAATACTGATTGAATTCAATATGTACCACATTTATTTTCGGTATTCGGTACAAGCTGGTGAGCAAAATTAGATATAGCCTCTGCCTCCACTGAATTTACAATCTAGTGGTAGAAAATTCAATCAAATTATGTTACAAATAAAAGTAAAATTATAATTGTGCAATGTATTATAAAGAAGACTGGGGCTACATATTCTATAAGAATGTCTTCCAGGAGTGGAGCTGATTGAGAGTACTGCTAAAATCTACTGGTTAACTATATTTAATTCTAAATATTTGCATGCAACTGATGGTCAATAATAATAATAAAATAATTTAGGTTACTTTCAACAGCCATACTGCTTTTAAAATACTGAGAGTTAAGAGCCGGTACACAGTTGATCCTCCAAGTCTCCTAGAACTTACTTTCCCTTCCTACTCTACCTCCTCTCCTGGAATATGTCAGCTTATCTCAAACCAGACCACATCACAATCCAACAACAAACAGATTGATTGACATTTAACAGACGAAGGTCCCTAACATGCCTTTGAACACGAACTTGAACTTACTCCATCAACTCCTCTGGATCTTTAGCATACCAACTTCAGATGTTGGAACTTCTCAGCCTCCATAATTGGACGAACCAATTCTTGTTATAAATCTATCTATCTACCTATCTTCTATACTATTGGTTCTATTTCTCTGGAAAACCCAGACTAATGCAGGTGCCATAATCAAAATTTGGGTTTGAGGAACAGCTCTGGCTGAGGCAGAGAAAAAATTAGAGGGGATAAAAGTGAAGCTGAAAAGTCTATTAGGAGGCTAATGAGTTAAGAATAAAGATAACTTGCCCTATAGCAGCAGTTCGCAATGGGAAAGCCAACCCATTCAAGGACAATTCTGGAAATTAATAAGATTGTTTCTGTTCTGTTTTTGTTTGTTTGTTTGTTTGTTTTAGGAGGATGGCGACTGGTTACTGGCACTTATTGGTAAGTATAGTCCAGGTCTACTAGGTATATCAGGCAAGATGCAGGACATTAAACTTAAAGAGACAATTGTCTGTGTCTCACAAAACTTAAGAATGGCCCACTAAAAGCATAGGCTTTCATATAAATGAAAAAACCTGTCTAGAATCTAATTACATTTTACATATAAACACACAGTATGTTTGCATGACTTATGTGTACACTGAATTTTCCAGGAATGCATCTACTATGTCAATGGAGACATAATTATACAGCAGTGTGTTTGGGAAGTCACTAAGAGTTCTAGCAATTTTGGGAAATAATTCACAGATACAAAGTTGCTCCTGGTACTGGAATCCAATACAATAGACCTGTATCAGTCTGCACTGTAGCTTTCAAAAATAGAATGATTCTTTATATAGGTGCAAACTTCTGACAGCATTATTAGGTCTTTCGGCCTAGCCAGGCCTCTATTTATGCTTTTCATTACAGTTAAATTAAAA
>NW_006434369.1:447328-460101 GCF_000325575.1 Pteropus alecto
GAATTTATTTCAGTTGGAGATCTCTGGCTTTGGATTTATGTTTCTACAAGTAGAGATAGGAAAAACAGATAGAGTCCAAAGATTTTTAAGAAGTGAAATTAATAAGAAATGATGAGTGATTGACTATGAGGGTGGAATGGGTTGAGAGAGAGAATCAAAGATGACTCATGGATTATGGCTTACACAAATAAATGGAGGAAGGTGCCATTTACTGTGTTAAGGGACTCTAAAAGTGGGCCCAGGTTGAGAATATAAGCATAATTCAGTTTTGATGCATATGCTTATGAGGTCAGATAAGACAGACAAGACTAAGTATCAAAGAAAAGTAAATATATTTGAGAGTCATCATGTATGGCCAGAATGAGGCCATGAGAGTAACAATGAGATCCCATTTCCCAGCTATGTCTGAGCCTTGGAGAATTCTAATACTTAATGACCCTTAACATTAAAGTCTTTCCACAATGTGTTAGAGAGGCATTACTTATTGCTCCCATTTTATGGCTTTGAAACTAATAGAAATTACTCCGACTAAAGTCTTCAAGGGAGGAAGTAGGAGATTTGGGAACTGCAGATTGAAAAAAACAAAGTTTAAATCTGTTTTCCATGCTTTTTGAGTGTATTTTGAGTGAATGAATAAATCACTTAGGGAATTTACATTGGGGAATAGACATTTAATAAACTGTAAACATTATGTTACAGTTGAGGGACAATTTTCCATGGGTCTGCTGTGTTTCTGCATATCTTGCTAATGAGGCTTTGTCTGTCTTTTTTTTCTGGGTGTTATTGACAAGAATATTTGTACTATGAACTTCTTTGGAAAACAGAGATTGTCTTTCCCTCTGGAACAAAGAGTAGGCATGCTTATTGCATGCTATAAAAGAATTTGGGTTGCCTAAGCTCAGGGTTTATCTCTTGTAATACTATACAGTCATTGTGCAGGCATCTATCTGAGCCCATACACATCTTCCCCATGGAACTTGAAGCAAGAGGAATTGAAACAAATATGCTGATGTTCATGTGGCTCTCTGTGATATAAGTAATACCATTCTTTCTCTCTGACCCATTCTGATGTCTTTTGCCAGCATCCATGAAATGGTGGTAGGCTGACTTGTTGATGGAGTAAAAGCTTGAAAATTCTTGAGAAATTATATAGCATGTGAAATATTTATATAATATGCTAGAAGAAGATAAGGGCTGTAGAGAAAAAGAACAGAGAGAACAATGCAAAGGAAAGCAGGCATCCTGAGGTGATGCTGATGTTCTAATTTTAAATAGTGTGGTGAAATACCTTATGTTAAGAGGTGAAAAAAGACTTTCAGGAGTTGCTATGCAAATACAGGGGTAAGAATATCCCAAATGGAAAAAAAAAGTCAATGTAAGTGCTCTAAGAGCAGAGCACAGTCAATAAGGAGAAATATGGGGGTTGAAGTCAGATAGTGGGAATCACCTCAAAAAGTCTCTAAAGGACATTTGAGTACCTTAGTTTTAATTCTGAGTGAAATGGATAGTAGCAGAATAAGGTGCTTCAACTTATATGCTAAAAGAATCATGTTTGTCGCTCTGCTGAGACTATACTATAGGGAAGCAATAGTGAAAGTAGAGAGTCATTTTAGGAAACATCTATATTTTATCAGCCAAGGGCTTTATTATATTGTTTTCCTATAGATATTTAGATCAGAGTAAGATAATCTTGCTTTAAAAAAATTACTACTATTGTATTTATTCCCTAGTGCTCGACTTAGAGTACATTTCAATCCCCGTTCATAAACTGTGCAAAATTCAGTATTATAAATATCAAAGAGCAATGATAATTTTTCTAAATTCTTAGATTATGTCATAATATTCAGTAGACAATAAAGGCCATAGGCGACAAAGACCAACAGCTTTGATGACGGTAATGATGGATGCTGAAAAAACAAATAAACAGCATTTACCAACTGAGTTAGTGTTAACCATACCAGGTATCATGCCTTAATAAAATACTAATTACTTTGGGATGCTAATGGACAACATTAACTCGGCAGGTGCAATAGATGATTGTGAATGAGGGAATTATTCTAATACAATCTACTCTTCCCCTTTTTTGCCTATTTAGACACAGTATGATTGGAATTTCATTTGTGCGTGTTGACACCTGCAACATTACCTTTTCTAAATACCACAAAATAGATTTTCTACACTACTCCAACCAGGAAACTTCATTATGATATCTCTGAGGAGCCTGAGAAGAAACCACTTTTGTCCCAGCATCAGTACTCTAACAACCTCTAAATAGGTGGTTCACTGACAAATGTGAACCAAAATTTCATCATAGTCTTACAGCGGATTGGATAGAATGGTAATTGTTATTAAATCTGTGCATATTCTAAATGCAAGTATGACTTTACCACAGAGAGAGAACAGGTGGGCCACTCCCCATATGCAAAACATTACTGGGAACGAAATGCAAAATGACCTGAGTGTAAGACAAAGAATGGGATTTGGAAAAAGTAGGCAATTTCCAGTTTGCTTTGAGTAAGCAAAAATTCCACCGTCAACTGCTGACTAAATGGATTAACAAATTCAAATATTTTCAGGTTGGGGAGAAAGAAGGATTTGCAAATGAACTGACAATGGATTTAACAGGTTTTAGCCTGAGGTAGTTTAAAATTTTGAACAGCACTTGCCTAGGAAACGGGGGCAATCTTGAGGCAAACACTAGTAGCAGATCAGCTTCACTATTACTTACAGACCCCTGGGTTCACTGACTTTCCAAATTACTGTTGATTACTTCAGCATATTTCTAATTGGGTCACAAAACTAGGCAAACTTCCTCCGAGAAAGCATTATATACGCATAGCAGGATCACACAAATCAAATATTTCTGTTTTCTGTTATTCAAAATATTGAAATATGTCAAACTCATAACAATGAAATTATTCAAACTGTGAGGTGAAGCATATTCAAATATGGCTTAAAATGTCTTCACAACACTGAAGGTATATATTTCACAGAGAAATATATGTGTTCAAGTATTAATAAAACTAACTCTATTTTCTACATTATGTCTCAGAGCTATTTTAAAGTATATTATCAACCATAAACTATCCATTGAACACTTTTGCTATAATACCACATTATACACAAGCATTCTATTCAATGATTTGATGAAGGGAGACCAAAACAACATTGTCATAAGATTGTGTCACTCCCTAGAAAAACATGATTTGTGCATTCTAC
Organism: Pteropus alecto; assembly: GCF_000325575.1. Lineage (NCBI taxonomy): Eukaryota > Metazoa > Chordata > Mammalia > Chiroptera > Pteropodidae > Pteropus > Pteropus alecto. The sequence goes on from NW_006434369.1 coordinate 450,548, forward strand.
CTCTGAAGGCAGGACATGATGTGCCAGCACACACATGGCTAGAGCTGCAAGCCATGTAACTATTATAAATAGGTTCTAATACAAAATCACACGCAACTCCTGCTTTGATATTTATCCCCAACCCTTTTTCATGACTAAAAGAGTTATATCTTTTAACTTCAAGCAGAAAAAGTATTTGTCGACTAACCAACCGGGATGCCTTGGGTTTGAGTGGGGCATGGGAAGGATGGCAGTTTGTATAGTTGATGAGACTTGCAAGAGGAGGAAAGAGCATCAGGAACCTTTATCGAGCAGAAAAGCCCTTGTTATCTCTCTGTCATTTATAAGGTAATAGGAGAGAGTGGAAATGATTTTGGATAAGAAGGCGGCTACTTCCCCCATTGAAGCAGGGATTAATAGTAAGTCAAAGGTGTTCATGTCTAAGGGTCTTATTTTCTCAGAGAATCTGGAGGCAAAGCAGTTTGCTGAGAGTGAAGTGGGCAAAGAGAAAGTCCTAGGTTTAGGAAAAGAACTGAAGGTTTAGTATTGCCAAAGCAGGGCATGAAACAATAACCTTAAAAGGGAATACAATAAAACTGTAGGACAAGGTTAATGCTCTAGTTTGAGTTTCCTTTGCGTTTTTGCAAATGAGTTAGAAACACAATTGCAAGAGGTGAGAGCTTCAGAAATATCTTGAACACAATATCCATATTTGAAAGAAATGTATAATCTTTTAAGGTAATTATCTTGAGAGTCAGTCCTTATTTATATATATGAGCACTGACCTTTCAATTAAATAAACACTATTATATTACATCTCATGTAAATGCACACTCTGGTGGTTACATGAATCTACATATGTAACAAAATGACACAGAACAATGGAATTATCACATACTAGGTACTATCATCAAATTCCTGGTTTTGATATTGTACTGTAAATCTGTAGGCTATAACTAACCACTGTGTGAAATTGTATAAGAATACATGTACTATATTTGCTAGTTCTTTTGAATCTAATAATAATTATTTCTAACAGTAATTATTAGAAAATAAAAAGTAAAACCAAAACAAAACACATCTCTCTTCATAAAGTTGAGCAATTTTTTTGGTATGTTCTGTGAGAGGACATAAGCTAGGAGGTAACACTGTAAATTAGCTTCTGTTTCCAAGTTTTCTGTCAGTCAATGTAAAAACAAATACTGAATTGATTGAAAAGGAGAACTCTAAGTTACATGTTAAAAAATGTAGTTCCAGGCATTTTGTAGATATCCATATATGGTTGTTCCAGAGGGAAGTACATCGCCCCATTTTTATTAAAAGAGGTTTGCTTTACTTATCACAAATCATGTAGCAAGGGCCTGAAACCACCTTTAATTGATTAAAGAGGAGTTGAGAATGTTATTTCAAGTACACAGGGTACAGAAGAACATATAAATTGTTGCCTGAATACCAAGAACAACTATCGATTACTAACTACAATTTGTGTTTTTGAACATGAGAAAAGCCCAGCGGGATATAACTGAACAATAAAGAAATCTCAAGACATGTTGCTGCAGTCGGTTCCCTCCAACTCTAAGCAAATGAAATTAAAAAATCTGACAAAGTTATGCCACCAAGACTTTACTTTTGTATCATCAACTGTACACATGTAACCCTAGACTAATACCACTAATGAGAAACACATATATGAATATTTTAAAATTCAAATCTCCTAGAGTATGATTTCCATTGTTTCTATTGGACAGTTAATCAAATGTAGCTTTCATTATAATTATTACTTCAGACTCAAATCAGTAAAATACTGTTCCACATATATATTATACAGATTTTAGACTATGTGATGTTTTTAATGAAATAAAATGTTCACAGTACAAAATGGTTTAAGTTGCTTCAAAGAGTTAGATGTTTTAGTCACCTAAAAATGATTCTTTTGAATTTATTTTTCAAACATTTAAAAATTGAAAATTATAATTATCTGCTGTCTCAAATACTTCCTTACCCCATAAGTTGGTTGCACATGTCCTGAGTTAGACACTTAGTGCTCCTGATGTGCTGAGCTGGCAAGGTTGTCGGGTATCATTTTTTCTTCTTGGTTTTCTGATTTTTGAGAGAGAGGAAGATACCATAAGTACAGCTGGAATGTCAACAGATATAATTGCGATATTTACTAAATGGTGTGTGGATTTCTATGAAGTGGTGTGATAACTGGAGTTCAAAACTGTTATGTAAATAAAACAAACAAACAAAAGTAAACTTACCCTGTATATAGAATAAAACAGTAAAACAGTTTTCAATACTGTCTCTACACTAATGATCTCACTGGCTGGAACCTCTCCTCTGAACTTCAGATTCTTAAATGCAATTTTTACTCAAAATATCCTCTTGGATTTCTTTTCTAAAACATATCTTATATCTAAAGCAGATTTCTTGATAGTCTTCCATAATTTGCTCTAACTGCACTCTTCCCAGTCTCAGCTAATGGGAAATCAGTTGTTCAGGGGAAAATCTTGGGTCATTCTTGATTATCTTCTTTCCCTCACAATATTCAGGTTCACTAGGGCATTATACTGGTTCTACATTTAGATTTATACAAAATCCTATGATTTCTCGCCTGTTCCAGTGACTCCATCGCAGTCCCTGCCACCAGTTTTTATTGTGTGGATAACTACAATGGCCTCTTAACCATCTCCCTGCTCTACTCTGCATACTCCTATAATTTTTTTCGACAGTTCAACCATATCAATCTTTTCACTTCTCAAAACTTATAAAAGTTACTGCTTCTGTTCTGAAGCCAAAGCCCTCACTATGCCCACAGCATCCTAAAATATGACCCCTCCATTATCTCACTTTCCTTCACTGAGGTTCCTTCCACTCCAGCCAAACCAGATTCCACCACACATTTCATGTATTTTTTTTTTTTTTTTTTTTTGGTCTAAGGTCTTTGAAATGGCTCTCTCCTTCACCTGAAGAGCTCCTCCCCTTGACAGACACATAAAAACTTCCTCAGATATTTCATGTTCTTCCTCAAATTTTGTTTAAGAAAGGTTTTCTCACCATTCTATTTGAGGAAAAAAATACAAAGTATTGGAGTATTGGTGAGAAAGTAGAACAGTTTGGGAATGTAAAATAATCCAATCACATTGAAACAGCTTGGCAGTTTCTTACAATGTCACACATAAACTAACGACATTTTCCAGGAATTCCACTTCTAGTTATTTCTCCAAGATAAATGAAAAGCTAAAGGAAAATATCAAGTTAAAAAAATACACACACACACACATACAGACACACACACATATTTGAAGTACTGAAAGGAAAAAAAAAAAACAAAACCTATCAAGCAAGGACACTATACCTGACAAAATTGTCCTTCAAAAAATGAAGGTGAGATAAAGACACTCAGACAAACAATAGCTAAGAGAATTCATCTCCAGGAGATCCGCCTTACAAAAAATGCTAGAGGGAGTTCTTCAAGTTGAACAAAAGGACACTAAAACAGCAACATGATAGTGTAAGAAAATATGAAACTCATTGATAAAGATACATACATTCAAAGTACCGAAAAAAAAACCAAAACGAAACTACCAATCACAGATACTATACCTGACAAGGGGAGGACAAATCAGAAAATGAGACTAAAAATGGATTGTTTAATGAGGTATAAGATATATCAGGAAAGCAGTGTTTTAAGAGGCAAATGAAGAAAGTCTTTTAAAGAGGAGGGAGGGATCAGCCATATCTAAATGCTGTAGCAATTAGAACAGGAACTAGGACACAAATTTTGGTTTTACTATCATGGGTGGCAAGAGCTGGATTAGTGGAGTAGTAGAGTGAAAGCTAATAAGAGTTGGTTGAATTCCTATCATCCTGGAAGGCTCTCATATGTATCCAATATGAGTTCTGTCTCTTTAGCAATCTTTCTCACACAAAAGGAAAGCATATTTCTACAACATTTTATTTCTGTTAATAGAGGGAGGAATGGTAAGTGAAAGCAAAAGCATATTATTATTTACAAATTTATTCATTCTCTACCATTGATCAGATCTCCATTTCCTTCTCAATTTCTATTACAAGGAAAAAGAGATGTGACACATGACAGGTACTCTTGATAGGGTGAGGAGAAATTTGGGAACAAATAAACAAACTTTGATTATTGATATCAGGAAGGCTTGATTGGAAATGCGTGAGGTCAGTCTGAGAAACTGAACATTCCTGGAAGAGTGCTGAATTCTTCATTGAGGGAACAGATTGCGGGGGAAGGTGGACATTAAGGATGATAAGGACATGTACATTCGCCTGATTATTTTGCTAAGGTTCAGTCTTGTTGAATGCTGTGAATGCTGATTCTATCAATAACACCTAATGGCTTTGCTTTAGCCATCCTACGTTGGTATAAACACTTGGTTATGTCCTAGCCTAACCAAAAGTTACAATGAAACTCAGAGATATTCAATTAACTTAACAAATGATCAATTTGTAGAGTTTGCTGTACATGTAGTAACATGCCCACAAAGCAACTCTTTGTGATCCAGCAGCTGTCCCATCCTCAATTCACAGCTTCATTAATCATGTGCTCTGCTTGCTATTGTCTAAATTACAGAGCTTTTTGACAAGGGAAAAACATTAGAAGGAAATGTTGCCTACACTTTGAAATTGAAATGGCCACAGGCAGAAATGGGAAACACATTTTTGAACCAATGATAGAATCTTTTTATTGCTATTTTAATTAGAATTTCATATATCCACATTCTTTATATATATATATATATATATATACACACCACACTATAATGATTATATATATAATTTCTTTGACACACACACACACAGATATATATATATATCTGTGTGTGTGTGTGTATACATACGTGTGTGTGTGTATGTGTGTGTGTGAATATAAAACACCAGATCACCAGCACTATATTTTACTTTTTTGTGTATTCTTCTTTCCTGCATGTCAAATATCATAAACTAAATCAAAAAGAAAAAACAAGTATTTCCTTCTCAAAGCAATTTCATGTTTGCATTTATAGATGGAAAATCTGATGTCTCTGTGTGGAAAACAACCATAAACTGATAAAACAAATATTACAGGTTAAGCTCTCATGTCCTGGCTATGATCTGTCAAGCAAATGAGAAATCCTGCTTCTCGATTCTATCTTCTTTTACTCTTCTATTAGAAATTTGTGAAGAGATAAGGATGAAAAATTCAAAAATTCTCGGGTGTCTATTTCTTACCCACTCTGGTAGGTTACAAAGTTTGTAAGATAGAAGTGACAAATACTTTAGGTTTCCTGATTTTTTCAGATATCAGGAGGGATGTGCTTCCAGAGAAACTCACCCCAGGGCTGAATCTTGATTAGCTGAAGCAAATCTCAACAATTTGTTTCCATGATCGTCATTTATTTATTTAGGGAAAGGGATGTGATGTATTTCTGGCCAATGATCTGAAGCCACTTGGCTGGGGCTTCTGGGAAAGTTATTCTTGTTCTTAAAAAGAGACACAAGTCAAGGAAACATTTTCCTCTCTTTTCCTGCATTTCTCTATTTAGTAATGGCTGGATCTGCTGCATTTGAGTTGTAATCATAAGAAGAGAAGTCAGCATGCTAAGGTTAGCTGAGCAGAAAGGCGGAAAAGACTTGAGTCCCCAAAGATGTTATTGAGCAGCTGAAGTTAACAATCCTGAAATTACCCCCTCTGCAGTTCTTATTTTGAGAACTAATGTTAGTGAATGTTCTACTGGATGTAATTTTTATATTATCTGTACTTCACTGTTTTTCCTCATGATAACAAAACAGTCTGGCACAATCTGACATATTTACGATAGTATGATTCAGTGGATGTACATAGAATTTAGAGGCCAAGAAACTGAACTTGAATCCTGACTACAAGTTTCTAACTGGGAGAACTTGAATCAGTTACTTCATTCATTTGTTCATTCAGTCAATATGTCAAACCACAGACTCTTATTAGCTGCACTGTCTGCCCTCACTTCTATAGTCCTTAAGGGTGATGGAAAGGGCATACAAAGTAATACAAGAAATAGGCAGTTTAGATATCTCTGAACTTTAATACAGATAGAGCTCAAAGAGTTGAGAGAGAGAGAGAGAGAGAGAGAGAGAGAGAGAAAGAGATCACATTCTTGTCTCAGATCCCTGATTTTTGGGTACTCTTCCAAGTATCGATACTTCCAGCTGATAGATACCATGTGCATACATTACCTAGGTGGTTCGTTTTCTGAGAGTGACTCCTAGCATTCAGTGAGAGAAGTAAAACCCAATAATGTCCAGAATATCTGTCAAGCATACAGGTTCAAGTTAAGCTTTTTGTATGTAAGAGTTTTTTTTTTCTTCCCCAGTTGTTTGTCGGAGCCATCCATACAGATGAGAGTGAGTCAACTGTACATCAGTTGGGACTATTTCTTTACATTCCATTTTTTCCCAAGTAAGCCAGTGTGTCACGTCCCATTTAACAATGTCGTCAGTTATCTGCAGCGAAACTCTTCTCAAATACTCCTCAGATTGTCTCCTAAGTTGGAGACAGCTAGATTTTATGGAATCCACAATATTTAATTTGCTGTTATCTTATGGTCATTAGTAAAATAATGGAGATCTTGTCACTGGGACAATCAGGAGTGGCATATGTGCAGTTGTCCTGCTCAGATTCCTTCTGTGTTTTTGCTGCTATTATTATTATTGTGTCTAAAAGAATGCAAACAATTTCATTATTTTTTTCTCTCAGGTTTGTTTATCTCTCATAAAGTCTCACTCTTTGTCTCAATGACTTACTGGTTTGCATATATTCTCCTTTATTATCATAGATATTTCTACTATTTATCTTTTAAATACATCCTCTCTTCTTATGCAATGGCATTCTCAATAATGGGGTTGGTCATGATAAAGAAAATATAACAATTCTATTAGTTTACCATGAGAATTCAGGAAGATGCATACACAATGGTGTTTTCTTAATTGTTAATTATTATTTAGCTACTAATTTTAACTATTAAGAACTAAATTTAACTCTTGGTAAGTCCTTACAAATAATAGAACATTCATGTGTAATGGCATCAAATTTCAATAGAAAAAGACAAGTTTTTGAATGCCTTACTTTATTGGATAATCCTAGCTTATAATCTTCTATATTAAATCAAAATATATATAGTAATAAAAAATTTTAAATAGTTTTCATATTTAAAAAATATATCTGGCACAGTGATAAACATTTTTAGTTGTCTTTAGCATCACACAATGTAAAACTGTATATTCAATACACTCCTAAGTATCTAAAAGAAATTAAAATGAAGACTCAGATACTTGTATGCTAATGTTCATAGCAACATTATTCACAATAGACGAAAGGTGAAAACAACTCAAACATCTATCAACAGATGAATGGATAAACAAGATGTGAAATATAGATACAATGGAATATTATTTGGCCATAAAAAGGAACAGAGTTCTAATACATGCTACAACATTGATGAACCTTGGAAACATTACAGGAAGTAAAATAAGCCAGTCACAGAAGAACAAATATTACATCGTTCCACTTATACAAAATATCTCTAGGAAAGGACAAATAGAGACAGAAAGGAGAGGCTGCCAAAGGCAGAGGTTGTGGGGAGAAAGCTATTGACTGATGGATAAATAATGTTTTGGGTGATGAAAAATTTTGGAACTAGAAAGTGATGATGGTTGTAACAACACTGTGAATGTAATTAATATCACTGAATGATACACTTAAAAAAACAGTTAGAATGGCAAATTTTATTACATATATATCCGTATTTAACTACAAAGATAAAATAATTTAAAAAAATAGTGTATTTCGGTAGATGTTTCCATTGGAAAATATTTTATTGAATTTAAGATTTTTACTTGCAAGGGGACCTTTGTTAGTCTAATGAGTTACCTATATATGAAATGCACAGCTCACTTGAAAGTGAGGTACAAAACATTCTGACCGGTAGATGTTTAATAATCCTCTTACTTCTTGTGCCCCACACTGATAAAGAATGGTCTAATGACGATTTAAGTAACAAGGCTCTAATAATTTCTCTTCTCTCATTCAAGTACATATTTTCTTAACTGATCATTTTCCACAATTTGAATTCTTCTATATGTGCAGCAGTGTATTTAGGTACTGTTTCTTTGTATTTGCAAATATTAGCCTAATATATAGTCATGACTATATTGTCTCTTTGCCTGAAAGTAATAACCAATTTCTACATCACATCCACTCCACACTTAAAAGTCAGGTAAGCTTTGCAAAATTCTGATTACAATAATGAGAAGCACAATGATTCAGAAACTGTATTTTAAGGAAGAAGATTCATGGGACGTCTGCAATGAGAGAAATCTGTCAGGGGCCCTGAGTCATCCTGACTCATGAAGAAAGGGAGACAGCATGACTAGAGCCTCACCATGAATAATTTTATCCCCTAAAAGGGTTTCCACTACTGGGGTGAGGAGAAGGACAGTGGTTTGGAAGATCATTAGAAGTGGACTGTGAAATTGCCAGAGCAAGCTCAATCTTTGTGGATATTAAGAATCTGTATGCCCCAGATACCACGAAGGCTTGATTACAGAAAACCCTCAAATTATGGAAAAGTTATACTACTGGTAAAGAAGGACATTTTCTGCCCTGGTAGGTGACATCAACAAGTACTATCAGCATATAGCTCATATGATAAAGGTACTTCCATTATTTGTAGGCTACCAGAAAAAAGGAAAAAATTAGGTAGCAGTGGTCAGAACAACCTCAGGTGACCAAATAAATAAGAAACAAGTAAACTATTGAGATATTACTGTTTTATGGATAACTTACAGGAAATATGAGTTTACCTTATCTCATTCTTGGGTATTCTTCCAAGGTGATATGGACAAAGAATACTTGATATTTCACTCTAGTCTAAGTTATCTGGATTAGAGTTTATTTATGTTTTGTTATTGAGAAAATAAATGCACCAAGAAATGTGCTGTGTGCTGATAATACTAAAAAGAATAAGACATTTTCCATGTCTTTAAAGATAAGTGGGGAAACAGACAACTACGCAAGCAATAATTATAACTATATGGTGTGATGACTAATGTGATGGGGGTGTTGTGGGCTCATGGTAATTTAATCTAATTAACCACATGTGGTAGTTTAGAGAGAGAAACCAAGAACAGATTCTTGGAGGAGTAAGTAAGGCTTACACTGATAAATATGATTTTAAATTAGTCAAAGGACATGAAAATAAGGTTAGAAGAGGGGGTGCTGGGAGAGATTCATAGGCAGAAACCTAACAATATTTTGTTTTTATGAAGTCAATCCAATTAGAGTATGTTGTAAGGATAAAGTTGAGGATTTTTTAAAGTATCATATTATTTTCCATAATAATTTATTTTAAGGGCTAATGAATAGATAAACAACAAGTTTCTGAAGAGAATTCTGTTTTTCAGAGAGAAAATTCCTGGTCAGTGTTAAGTATTAGTAATAATCTCATTGCAAAAGAGATTGTTCATTCTCTATACTGTAGAGAGTGTGTGTGTGTGTGTGTGTGTGTGTGTATGTGTGTGTGTGTGTG